>NW_026015028.1:0-131421 GCF_020379485.1 Brassica napus
ATGCATACAGCTACTGTGAATCTGCTAAAGAGCTGTGGTATACTTTGAAGAAGGTGTATGGCAACACTTCAAACCTAAGCCGAGTGTTTTGATGGGAAGCAAGCTATCAACAACCTTGTACAAGAAGACATGGAGTTCACTAAGCATCTAGGAAGATTCAGAAGCCTCTGGTCGAGATGGAGATGCTTAGGCCAAGCACAACGGATGCTGATGACTTAATAAGAGGAGAGAGCAAGATAAGGTCTTTGGGCTGCTCCTCACCCTGACCCGGCGTACAACGTGTTGAAGCTTACATGATCTGAGAGTACTTGGTGGTTATTCAAGAAGAGGAGCAGATCAGTTATGAAGCATAATGAAGGATGAAGAAGCAATCACCAATGCGGCCTCTAGAGTGAGGTGATTGGTACTACAGTCTAAAGCATCCTGTCATGAAGGTTTCAGTAACATGGTGGTGACTCATGAAGAAGAAGCAGCCAAGACTCAGCTTGTATCTATCAAAGAAGATCTGGTAGTCCGAGCACTTGATACACAACAAGAAGGTTGTGAGAAAGGGGGAGAGACCAAGATCTATCTAAAGAAGAGTACAAGAAGTGTTGATGATGAGCAAGAGGAGTGGGTTCTATCTTGCATCATATGAGGGCCATGATCCAGAGTCTTTGTGTCCCTTACATTGTTGGTAAAGCACAAAGACTCACTGGCCAATCCCTAGGCCTTGGAGGCTTTACTCTTTTTCCCTCATCAAGGTTTTGTCCCAAAGGGTTTTCCTTGGTGAGGTTTTTAATGAGGAAGTTCTTCAAGGTTCCAAGCTTGACTTAGGATCAGCTAAAGTCAAGCTTGAGGGGGAGTGTTAACTTGAAGAAAAGAAATGGAGAAGGCAAAGGTGTGGAGTTGAGATGTGGCTTGTACAAAGATAGGGCAAGAGCTATGGAGAATGCCTATCAAGAGTTATGAAGTATCTGAAGGTGTAGAGAAGTGATCTGATGGATGTTCTAAGCAAGGGTAAAGTCTAGGAGAGACTTAGAAGAGTGTTGAGAAGCAAATGGGCGAGTGTGCAAAGATAGGGCGAGGCTGTACGGCCATGTACGGATCAGTACGGACGGTGGGGGATTTCCCCTCTCCACTTCATAATGAAATGTGTTCTTGAATCAGATTCCCTTTAATCTCTCCCTTTCTTATAATCTTAATCTCTCAAAGTCTCTTGTTTCTGATTTAAGTAAACACATAAACACTCCTATAAACCCTCTCTCTAAAATCACCTAAAACAAACTCTAATCTTGTCAGCTTGCTCCAATGGAGCTTATACACACACACAACCTGAGATCTCTGAAAATCTCACATGGTATCAGATCCAGGTTCATCTGAATCTGGTTGAAGCTTCCGCAAACCTCAGAGCTCACTACCATGTCCATTTCAACCAAGAAGAAGCTGTCTGTTCTATCCGGCTGTTCAACACCTCAAGAGGCAGGCGTGTTCATCCTGGAGTCCAGAAGCTGTCTGTTGCTGTTCCTCATCATCCCATGTCGCCCTTGAAGAAAGAAGATCCAAGGAAACAAAGGCAATGGAGCGGATTAGCTACCCTCTCTAACAAAGCCAGTTCCGGGTTCTTGCTATTCAAAGTCCAAGATGAAGCTTCTCAAGAAGAAAGCTTGCTGCTTGTACTGGTGTGGCGTGTAAAACATGGAGAAAGGTGGGAGCTAAGACATGGTGGTTCAAAAGGAAAGGTCCATGGAAGATGGAGGCGTTGGAGTGCACACTAACAACTCAGAATCTGTCCAATGGAATCAAGGATCTATACAAAGGTCCTTGGCTGTAAGAAAGTTCTTTCCTTTTGTATAAAGCTTGAGTATATTGACAGGTTGTGTTGTGGTGTTGTGATTGAAAAAAAACCTGAGGATGTGTTAAGATTGCTAAATAAATAATTGTTTAGAATCTGTCCCAGGATGCTTATTGAGTTGTGTTTGGTGACTGAGAGTTGTTGCTTGCATACTGGTTCATAATGATTGTCTTTTAGGATGATAGTAGTAATATCTAAACCTGATTGCTTTCATGAAATGAAACCAAGTTTAAATGTGAAGCGTTGAGTGTTGTTGCTGCCTTGTATTGATGCATTGGATTCATGTCTAAGTTGCAGATTAAGGAGCATTAAAATTGCCTAAGTAGCTTGTCTTGAATCTTGAAGGGATCTTGCTTGTGCTTAGAGAGTCTGCTTGCAAAGATTAGAACTTGAAAATGTCTAGTTTAATCTGTTGAATTGCTTAAAGACATTGGTGTTCAAACTTGATGATGCATCAAGGGTTGACCCAATGCACTTGTGTCTTATCTTTGCTGGAGTTTGAGTGATGTTTCAGGTTCACAAGAGGTGTTCTTGTTTCACCATCCATCCGAGTTGAAAGAGGAAGACTTTGCCCATTGTGTGGAGCAATGGAGAGTTGATAAAGAAGTGGTGATGCGCCACTGGTGTGTAGTTTCACTGAAGCTCACTTGCAAGCTTGGACCTATACTCAATCCAAGCTTGAGGAGGGGAGTTTAGTGAGCTATCAGTCGGACCAAGAAGGTCCAGAAGGTCCATTGCAAGCAACTGAAGAAGAAGGAGCCATCCGGGTCTAGGCAGTGGCGTGTCTAGGCAAGAGAGTGTTCAGAGCACTCTTGGCTGTGAGAAGATGAAGACTCTACCAGTGCGGCTTCTAGTGTGAGGTGACTGAAGAGGTAGCTGAAGCTTCCACAAGCACTCCATGAAGATGGCGAGTTCAGAAGGTGTTGCAATGGAGTAATGGTGCAGATCATGAAGCTATCCATCCAAGCTTGTTCCTGTGAGAGTCTCAAGCTTTAGGGGGAGTGTTGAAGCTTACATGATCTGAGAGTACTTGGTGGTTATTCAAGAAGAGGAACAGATCAGTTATGAAGCATAATGAAGGATGAAGAAGCAATCACCAATGCGGCCTCTAAAGTGAGGTGATTGGTACTACAGTCTGAAGCATCCTGTCATGAAGGTTTCAGTAACATGGTGGTGACTCATGAAGAAGAAGAAGCCAAGACTCAGCTTGTATCTATCAAGGAAGATCTGGTAGTCCGAGCACTTGATCACAACAAGAAGGTTGTGAGAAAGGGGGAGAGACCAAGATCTGTCTAAAGAAGAGTACAAGAAGTGTTGATGATGAGCAAGAGGAGTGGGTTCTATCTTGCATCAAATGAGGGCCATGATCCAGAGTCTTTGTGTCCCTTACATTGCTGGTAAGGCACAAAGACTCACTGGCCAATCCCTAGGCCTTGAAGGCTTTACTCTTTTTCCCTCATCAAGGTTTTGTCCCAAATGGTTTTCCTTGGTGAGGTTTTTAATGAGGAAGTTCTTCAAGGTTCCAAGCTTGACTTAGGATCAGCTAAAGTCAAGCTTGAGGGGGAGTGTTGACTTGAAGAAAAGAAATGGAGTGGTGAAGTGTTGAGTTGAGATTGAGTCTTGAGCAAGAATAGGGCAAGACCTCCGGAGATTATCTATGAAGACTTTAGGAGTGTTTGAAGGTGTCCAGAAGTGCTCATATGGCTGTGCAAAGATAAGGCCAAGTCCAGGAGGGACTTAGAAGAGTGTTTGGGAGCAAATGGGCAAGTGTGCATACTTAGGGCGAGGCTGTACGGATGGTACGGACCTGTACGGATCCGTACGGACCGAGACAACCCGGGGATACACAACTTGGCCATTTGAGATGTTTTGAGATTGTGCAAAGTCCGGGACAAGATGTGCAAAGTTAGGGCGTGATCAGAACATGTCATGGAGGCTTTGTGCACACTTAGGGCTGAGTAAAAGGAGTCTGGTCGTGGAGCATCAAAAGGGAATCAAGGAGATCCCTTGTGAAGGCAGGCGGCCAATGAGAGCTGAGATGGAGCTGATTGGCTACTTTGGAGTATGGACAGGCTGGCTGTAGCTGTAAAGTGAAAGACAGCCTTTACCATGAACCTGATCTGAATAAGGGCTGGATACATGGGAGCCTATAAGGAGCCAATGGGAGAACAGCCTTCCCTTTGACCAGTTTGAATAAACCAATCAGATATCAACTAGCTCTCCTCCAATCAAGACAGATCACACAGATTGCAAGACCAACTTTCCATCCTAGCCATCCATTCATTACAAGTTAATATTATCCATTAGATTTAGGTTTCAGATTGCCATGAACCGCAAGTACATGTCTTCAAGGCTTTGATTTGAGCTGAGGTGAGAGCAAGTGATTTGCGGAAGCTACAGCTCAGGTTCTGATGAACCTGGCTCTGATACCATGTGAGATTTATAGAGTTCTCTTCTCTGGTTGTGTTTGTGTGTGTATAAACTCCAATGGAGAAAGATTAGAGCTTACTCTAGGTGATTTAGAAAGAGATTGATAAGAGTGTTTATGAGAGAATAAGAGACTTAGAACCAGAGATTAAGAGACTGAGAGATTAAGAGAATAAGTGTTTAGAGATTAGAGTTTCAGATTCAAGAACTAGTTTTCATTTCCATGAAGTGGAGAGGGGAAATCCCCCTTACTCCCTTAACCTTTACAAATCGCCAACCTTAGGCTTATATATGCCTTTACAAGAGTAAATCATAAACCTAAATCTAATGGCTGATAATACTTGAAGTTTAAATGGATGGTGTAGATGAGCTGGTCTTGTTTGTCATGAGGAGAAGGTGATCTGATTGAAAAGAAGAGGCTGGCGCCTCATTGGCTCATTCAAACTAGGCTGGCTCTTGATTGGTTCTTCTTTGGCTCCTTTGTATCAAGCTTGGAATCAGTCTAGGTTCATAGTCAAGGCTGCCTTTACTTTACAGCCAAGGCCAGCCTGTCTTGAACCTTATCCACGCCCAAAGCTCCTCCAAGGGATCTCCACTTGATTCCCTTTTGATGCCATCTGATCAGAACCTTATCCATTCGCCCAACACCTTTTCTTTATGTCCCAAGCTTTGCAAAACACCATCAGGAGGTGTACGGATCAATCCCTATCCGTACCCTTGCGCCCTAACTTTGCACAAAGCTTAAAACACCCAAATGGTCGAGTCTGCACTTCTAGGGTAGTCCACCGTCCGTACTGATCCGTACATGGCCGTACAGCCTTGCCCTATCTTTGCACACTCGCCCATTTGCTTCTCAACACTCTTCTAAGTCTCTCCTAGACTTTACCCTTGCTTAGAACATCCATCAGATCACTTCTCTACACCTTCAGATACTTCATAACTCTTGATAGGCATTCTCCATAGCTCTTGCCCTATCTTTGTACAAGCCACATCTCAACTCCACACCTTTGCCTTCTCCATTTCTTTTCTTCAAGTTAACACAACGGTCTCATCCAGCACCTACTTAGAGAGGATACTCTACCTGACCTTGAGGATGTGTGTGCGCGGATTCAGAAGGAGCAAGGCTCCATTGGGCTGTTTGGGAAGAAAGGAGACCTTTCCCTTGCAAGTCAAGCAACTCAAGAGGAGGGGAGTGAAGCTCCACAAGCAAACAAGGCTGCGCATGGGAAGTTTGAGGAGAGGAGGTTCAATGGGAATTGTGATCACTGCAAGAAGCATGGCCACAAGAAGAGCAAATGCTGGATACTCCACCCTCATCTCAAGCCGGCTAAGTTCATGAAGGATCGTGAGGCAAGGGCTAATGTCTCGGATGGTACAAGTGGAGCTGGTACAAGCAAAGGAAAGGAGATAGATGGGCGTGAGGCAGGTGATGGGAAGTCTCTTGTAGCCTACACTGGAGCACCAAGCAACCGTGGGAACAATGATCTAGAGTATCTAAGGAGATCCGACCTTGATGCTCTCATTAAGTTGTTCAAGGAGAATTGTAACACCTTTGGGTATTCATTTGGTGCTAGGGTGGTAGAGAACTATAAGAATCTAACTAGAACTGATAGGATGCATGAGAACTTGATAGAAATGGTAAATCAATCTAGGATTGCAAACTTTGCTAGAAATGATCATGCATTCAAACCATCTAGTATCCTTGCGCATATTGCTAGTTCTCATGACATTAAGCCATTAGTGATTGATTCAGGTGCATCTCATCATATGATAAGTGACACTAACTTGATTAAAAACATTGTACCAATGAATGGAAATGTGATGATTGCTAATGGAGATAAGATTCCTATTAGAGGAATAGGAAGTCTTAAACTGTTTGATAAGGAAACTAAAGCTTTTTATATGCCTGAATTTACTTTAAACTTGTTATCTGTTAAGAAATGTGCTACCGATTTGCAATGCAATGTTATATTCAGTCCTAATGATGTGAAGTTTCAGGATATTAAAAGCAGCAAGATGATTGGAAAGGGAGTGACTAAAGGAGAGCTATATTTACTTGAAGATCTCACTCCTGTTTCTAGATATAGCTGCTCGTTTACTTCTGTTTCTGGTTCTAGTTTAAGTAAAAATGCATTGTGGCATGCTAGATTAAGACACCCTCATAATAAGGCTTTAAAACTGATGTTGCCAGGTGTTTCCTTTGAGAATAATGAGTGTGAAGCTTGCATTTTAGGCAAGCATTGTAGAACTGTCTTTACCAAATCTACTACTGTTTATGAGAAGTGTTTTGATCTCATTCATTCTGATGTTTGGACTGCACCTTGCCTGTCTAGAGAAAACCATAAGTATTATGTAACTTTCATTGATGAAAAATCCAAATACACCTGGTTAACCTTAATTCCAACCAAAGATAGGGTACTTGATGCATTTAAAAACTTTCAATCCTATGTGACTAACCATTACAATGCCAAGATAAAGATTTTTAGGTCAGATAATGGAGGAGAGTACACGGGACAAGCATTCAAACTACACCTATCTCAGCATGGAATCCTTCATCAGACAAGCTGTCCCTATACCCCACAACAAAATGGTGTGGCTGAGAGGAAGAACAGGCATTTGATGGAAGTAGCCAGGTCCATGATGTTTCAATCCAACGTGCCTAAGAAGTTTTGGAGTGATGCAGTTGCTACAGCTTGTTATCTCATCAATAGGACACCAACTCTGATTCTTCAAGGACAATCACCATTTGAGGTACTGAATAAGTACAAGCCCTCCCTAGAGCATATGAAGATCTTTGGATGTTTGTGTTTTGTGATGGTGCCTGGAGAGATAAGAAACAAGCTAGAGGCTAAGAGTTCAAAGGCAATGTTTATTGGATATTCATCAAGTCAGAAAGGATACAAGTGCTATGATCCTAACACAAGGAGAGTGTTAGTATCTAGAGAAGTGAAGTTTGTTGAAGAAAAAGGATACTATGAGGAACATATTCAAGATGATTTGAAAGATCTCACTTCTGATAGAGCTGAAACCTTGAGGATTATCCTAGAGGGTCTTGGAATCAACATGAATCAAGGTGGGAGAAGCACTACTCCAGTACCGGATCATCAGACCTCCAATCTTGAGCATGAGGGGGGGAATGAAACAAGAACTCAAAACCGTGAAGACACAAGTAGAGAAGAGAGTTCTGGTTCTCATGATCAAGCTGTGGAATCAAATGATCAACAAGAAGAAGCTGAAGAGAGTCAGCTAAGGGAAGAAGGAGCTGAAGCAAGTCAGCTAAGGGAAGAAGGAGCTGAAGCAAGTCAGCTAGGAGAAGAAAGGTCTGAACCAAGTGTGCTGCCACAAGAAGAAGAACAAAAGATGGCGCAAGAAGGGCCAGTGTTGAGAAGAAGTACAAGGCTGAGAAAGGAACCTTCCAGTTGGGTAAACACAAGAGTGTACTACAATGCCCAAGCTGTGAAGCACCCTACTCAGGCCGTGTGTTCTTTTGCTCAATATCCAGAAGCACATTGTGCATTCATGGTAAACTTAGATGAGAATCACATTCCAAGAAGCTATGAAGAGGCAATGGAGGATAAGGAATGGAAGGAATCAGTAGGAGCTGAGGCAGGAGCTATGATAAAGAATGATACATGGTATGAGAGTGAACTACCAAAAGGGAAGAAGGCAGTATCTAGTAGATGGATCTTCACAATCAAATACAAGGCTGATGGGCAGATTGAGAGGAAGAAGACTAGATTAGTAGCAAGAGGGTTCACTCAAACATATGGAGAGGATTACATTGAGACATTTGCACCAGTAGCCAAGTTACATACCATTAGAATTGTACTAAGCTTGGCGGTTAACCTTGGATGGGGATTGTGGCAAATGGATGTGAAGAATGCATTCTTACAAGGAGAACTTGAGGATGAAGTCTACATGTATCCTCCACCAGGTCTTGAACATCTAGTGAAGAGAGGGAATGTACTGAGGCTAAAGAAGGCTATCTATGGGTTGAAGCAATCACCAAGAGCTTGGTACAACAAGTTGAGCACCACTCTGAACGGCCGAGGTTTTAAGAAGTCAGAATTGGACCATACTCTCTTTACCCTCACTACTCCCTCAGGTATGGTTGCTCTCCTTGTGTATGTGGATGATATCATTATCACAGGGAGTGATAAGGAAGGTATCAAAGCAACCAAGGAGTTTCTAAAGTCTATGTTTGAAATAAAAGACTTGGGAGAAATGAAATACTTTCTTGGAATTGAGATTTGTAGATCCAAGGAAGGGTTGTTCATGTCCCAAAGGAAGTATACACTTGATCTTTTGAAAGGTGCAGGTGCTTATGGAGGCAAGACAGCAAGGATGCCAATGGAGGATGGCTACAAAGTACCAAGAGAGGGGGGAGATTGAAGACAGCAAGCCATTTCATGATCCTAAACTCTATAGAAAACTTGTTGGCAAATTGATCTATCTTACCATCACAAGACCTGATATATGCTTTGCTGTGAATCAGGTGAGTCAACACATGCAGCTTCCCAAGGAACATCATTGGCATATGGTGGAGAGGCTGCTGATGTATCTGAATGGCTCACCGGATCAAGGAGTATGGATGGGGTGCAATGGAAGCACAGAAGTGGTGGGCTATTGTGATGCTGATTGGGCAGGTGATAGAGCTGACAGGAGATCAACAACCGGCTATTGCACATTCATTGGAGGCAACTTGGTGACTTGGAAGAGGAAGAAACAGAAGGTGGTATCATGCTCAAGTGCAGAAGCTGAGTATAGAGCTATGCTGAAGCTTACAAACGAGCTAGTTTGGATCAAGGGCATCTTGAAGCATTTGGAGATAGAACAAGACACTCCAATGACAATGCATTGTGACAACCAGGCCGCCATTCACATAGCCTCCAACTCGGTGTTCCATGAGAGGACAAAACACATTGAGGTTGATTGTCACAAGGTGAGGCAGATGATTGTCTTAGGAGTCATCTTGCCATGTTATACTAGGAGTGAAGATCAGTTGGCTGATGTAATCACCAAGGCTGCAAGGCAAAAGACAATGGAGTCCATTCATATTAGATTGGGCCTCATTGATCTTGGGAAGAGAAGCAGCTGATCCCCTTAGTCATGAGATCTTTACTCTTTTTCCCTCATTAAGGTTTTGTCCCAATGAGTTTTCCTTAGTGAGGTTTTTAATGAGGAAGATCTCATGGCTGTCCAAGCTTAGACTTTCACAAAGCTAAGCTTGAGGGGGAGTGTTGAGATGAGTTGAAGATATGAGCATGAAGAGATAAGAAGTGGAAGAGAAGAGGAGGAAGAGAATGAGGGGACTTTTCAATTCAAAAAAAAAAAAAAAAAGAATGAGGGGACTTTGGGCAAGCATGGTACAGACGTCCATACAAGGCCGTACATGGCCGTACCGTCCGTACCAAATGTCTCGACCAAAAGTTACCTAACCTCGACCAAGTGAAACGGTAACAAGAAGATGTTACCTTGAGGGCTTAGTGGAGAGGATCAGATCATTGAGAGGATAAGGGGCGCGCGGTGCCAGGCTGGAACAGGCTGGAAAGCTAAAGCACCTTTAGTCCAAGATGCCATAAGAGTGTGATGCATCCTAGTGGTTAATTTGAATCCATTGCCTTGACTCCACACGGTTCAATAGTGCCCATTTCCTCTCTTGTAAACCCTTGTGTTCTTCTTATAAATATGTAACCTCACTCATTAATAAAACCAAGCAAGTTATGAGTCTCTCTTAGTCTTTATTCTTTCAATGGTTCTATGCTAGACTCTTAATCTCATTTTATACTCAAATCTCTTCTAAATCACTTCTAGTCTTTCTTATTTACTCAGATTACTCTACTCAATCCTAAAAGTGATACCCTGCTCCCTTTGGATTTGCGCACACACATCCTCAAGGTCCGGAAGCTTGTCTGCCCTTAACATGTGCTGGATGAGTTGAGTGTAGGCCGGGTTCAGCGTGAGGAGAAGCCCAAATACCTTATCTTGCTCGCGCCTCTCATTCAACTGATCAGGATCAGTTGTGCTCGGCCTCAGCATGTCCAGCTCTGACCATAAGGACCTGAACCTCCCCAAGTGCTTAGTGAACTCCATATCCTCTTGCACTAGACGGTTGATAGCTTGCTTTACTTCAAACACACGGCTGAGGTTGGAAGTGTTACCATACACCTTCTTCAGCGTGTCCCACAGCTCTTTGGCTGATTTACAGTAGCTGTAGGCATCCAAGATAGTTGGATCCAAGGATGCGTGTAGAACCGTCATCACCAGCATGTCTTCTTGTTGCCATTTCTCTACAGCCGCTTCAATGGAGACCTCTTGTTGATCTCCTCCCTGAGTAATGAGTTTCGGAGCCTCCCCTGTTGTGATGTGCCCCCACAAACCCTTACTTCCCACCGCAGTCTTCACCATCCGAGACCACACAAGGTAGTTGCTACCTTTGAAAGTAACCGCTACCTTCATCCTCATGTTCATCCCATGTTCCATCTTTACTCAGCTTGACTTGAACAGCTTGAATCTGATGAAATCTTGAGTCTTGAATCACGTACACACACCGAACGTAGCACAGCTTCAACTAGAACGTATCACAGCTTCAACACCTTCAAAGCTACTCGCATGTAGCTTTAAAGCCTTCAGTTTGTAACTCTCTAAAGATCAACCCCAGATCCTAATGAACCTGGCTCTGATACCATATAATATTTAGAGATCCTTAGAGTGATTAGAATATAAGTGAGAGTTTAAGTAGAGATTAGAAGAGATTGTGAACGATTAAGAGACTTGAGAGCTGATTAGTGTCTAAGAGAGAATCATTGTGACTTAAGAGATTAGAGAGACTCAGAACTGCGTGATCTTATTGCTGAGTGAGGTTACATATTTATAAGAGAGACATAAGGGTTTACAAGAGAAGAAAGGAGCACTATTGAAGCATGTGGAGTCAAGGGTCGCTTTTGAATGGACGGATGGGAAGCCTTACATGCTTTGGCTCTTTACAGCCTGTCACAGCCTGTCTTGCTCTTCCCGTATCCACTCAACGGTCTGATCCTCTCCACTAAGCCCTCAAGGTAACATCTGCTTGTTACCGTTTCACTTGGTCAAGGTTAGGTAACCTTTGGTCGAGACATTTGGTACGGACGGTACGGCCATGTACGGCCTTGTACGGACGTCCGTACCATGCTTGCCCAAAGTCCCCTAATTCTCTTCCTCCTCTTCTCTTCCACTTCTTATCTCTTCATGTTCATATCTTCAACTCATCTCAACACTTTCTTCACCCGGTTCATCATGAAAGCTGTCAAGATGATGGCGCCTAGAAGACTTGAAGAAAGGAGGAGTCTTTGAGTTGGAGAAACAAGAAGGTGGCCATGAACTGAAGGAGTAGGAGGTGGGTGACTATCCAGACTCTCAGATTCAACAAAAGCCATGGCCAGTCCCTAATGAGATCCTAGGATGATGCTCTGGAACAGATGGGATAATCCTTGCAGAAACGAATCAAAAGACTCAAGCTTCTCAAGGTATGTGGATCGAATGGTGACACAAGAGGCTGCGGAAAGGCTTCTTGATACTCCTAGGCTTAGATCGGATATGACACACCTCTCTAAAGCCCTTGGGCGTTGGATATTACACACCAACAGACTGGATATTACACACCAAACACACTTCAACTCGCCAAAGACAAGAGAGAAGAGAGAAAAAGATTTTTGATAAAAGATTGCTTAATGATCATGGGGGGTCACGACCAGAATATAAAGAGAGGCCCTTGTACATGCACAAGGTCTCGAAAATAGAAATAAAAATAAAGGGAACAGGCTCCCTTGGAAACTAAACAAAGACCAAGTTTTCGAAATTATTCAAAACATAAAACATATGATAAAAATAACATAAGATAGATAATGTGGTTGGTCCGGGATCATCATCAAGGAGATGTGAAAGTAAACTTGTGGCCTCGTTAAAAACCTTCCTTTGGAAAACCCAGTGGGACAAAACCAAAGGTTAGGAAAAGAGCACACACAAGCTACTTGCCTAGATGATGATCAGCTTGAAGGTGGAGTAGCTTGAATTGTGGTGAGTGTGTCTTGGTTGATCAAGCTGCAACCAAGACAATCTTCTTGCTTCCTTGACATCTTGAGTATTCCTCCATCAGCTTCATTGAGTTTCTTTGATCTGGAACAAGTGTTGGGACCTTCAGGAATGGCTAGGGCATCTTCATCTACAAGCTGGTCCATGATCACATTTTCTTTATTGGTAAGCTGGTCTAGAATCATATCATTCCCTCCCTCTTGAAAAAGATTTGTCCTCAAATCTGTTTTACCTGCAGTAAGAGGGACCAAGTCAGTAACCTTAAAGTTTAAAATCAGATTATACTCACCTTGCAAGCCTCTTTGATAGGCATTGTTGCTGATTGGTTCTGTAATGGAGAAGGGACTGATCTGTTGGGTTCTCCATACTCCTGATGCATACCTAAAACCTGATTTAAACTCATTGAAACACAACAAGTTAGCAAATGAAAATTTATCAAAGAGTAAGAGTCTTATCCCAAATCGGTTTTTGCTCAGTTTTGGATTGTAGGCTGCATCTGGGGGAGCTTCTTTAATGAGGATAAAACCAGGGACATGTTGCTTCTTGTTCAGATCAGGTGGCTTGAACCGATTGTCTTCCTCATGCTTGTTCTTTCTCCTTGATTGCTTCCAAGCTTCCTTATAATCTGCACATGGCTCTTTTGACAAAAACAAGTGCATCATATCTGTGTAATCAATAAAATAATTCTTGAAAACATAATTACTTACCCTTGCATACTCACCTGGTCGCCATAGATAGGATTGAGATTTTATAAACTTAGAAAAATTCAAATAAAGCACACAGAGGATCACCTGACTGGTAGAACCCATAACTCTTTCACCTGAGAAGCTTTGGACATGATTCCAGTTCGACGTGAGACCCTGATGAGTTAGGTTTCCACTACAGTTGGTTTCGTTGCTTAATTCCTGGTGGTTGTTGAGATATGATCCTCGGACTGATCCTATGTCAAGTCTGGCGGCTAGACAGCTTCCAAGGTTTTCTTGTTGCATCCCCAATTTAGCCAAGAATTCATCACTGGTACTCTGATTATTATAGCTCCTCTTTTTGAAAAGTGTAGACCTCAAAATAGTTTGACCTTGGATTGGTTGCTTTGGAGTTTGTTGTAAGCTATGTTGATCTGGTGGTTTCTCCTTGATTTGAGAAGAAAATATGAGTTCTTCTCCTGATCCAGGAATCACTTCACCATTCTCTCCAGTGAATCCTCCATCTCCACTCATGGTTTGATAGTCTCTGTAATGGTGCTGAAGCTGCTGCATATCAGGTGGTTTCCATATCTTGATATGGCCAAGAAGCAAGGAGTTTTGATCAGCTTCCAACTCATTATTACCCAAGATGATTCTAGAACGGACAGAGTGCTCTCCAAGGAAGATAAATATGCTGACATACGCTCCAGGTCTCCACAGGTAGGTCTGTAATCTTCCAACCCAATCAGACATAGACATCTCTCGGAATGAATTCAAACCGATATGTTTTGCCAATCTAGTAATATCTTGATGATCAGGTGGCCATTTGCTGCGCTTTCTGGTTTGCTGGAACCAGGACAGAGTGGGTAACCTTTTCCAATTGGTTTCGTAGTGAAACTCCTGTTGAGCTGAGGCGTGCAACACCTTATCTTCAGAGGTTGAGAAATTAACAAAATCAAATGTTGCTGCAGCTGATTCCTTTTCAATTAGTTGGTTCTTTTTCCTGAGACTACACAGCTTTCCTCCAGGCTCAAATACAACATGCTTCATGCCCATTTCGTGTCTTGAAAGCTCCACTGCTCTGGTCTTGTTCCAAACAAAAGGACTGATGAGAAAAGTACTCAAGAAAGTCCTTTGAAAATCAGATGGATCAAAGACAATCAGCTTATTCATTCCATGATCTTCTTGTGGTTTAGTGGGTGCCTCCTCTTCTATCACCTTCTGTATGATAGGAACCATGACCTCTTGAACTGGTTTCTTTTCTTTTTGAATGACAGGAGCAGATACATTGGCCTGATCTTCTTGGATAGGTGCAGCTAAGTCTGGTTCTGCAGCTTTAAGTTCTGAGACAGTAGAAACTGATTCTTGATGCTTTATGAGCTTCTTCTGCTTGTCTAAATGCTTGATGATGTTAATAATCTCCTTGTCAATGCTACTGATTTTTTTCTCATAATCAGCCATCTTGGTTTCTTCTTTTCTTGTTCTTTTCTGCCTTTGATTCTTGGATGAATGTAGCTCATGGCGAAAAGATTCAAGTTTGGAGTCCATCATCTTCTCCATTCTCGTAGTCATTGCTTCAAGTATAAACCTTTCATCCTTAGTAAGTTTTCCTTTCTGATCACCTGCCATGGTACCTGAAACAGAAAACAACACACAGCAGTAACAAGTTCTAAAGAAAACAAACAATCAACTTGTAACAGAGACAGATACAAATTGAAATTCAATTCTAAATAAAACAAGTTGATAATCAGAACAGGTTGATAATCAGAAACAAATAACCACAAGAAAAGAAACGATCAATTTTGAACCAAACATAAACTGATCAAACGACAAAAATCAAACCTTTAACTTCTCTGATCAATTTCGAACTCAACCAAAGACAAGAACAGATCGATTTCTCAATAATTATCAGATTCAATTCAACAAAACAAATCTGAAACTTCTTCAACAAGGATCCGAAGAGTCTAATACCAGGAATAAGATCAAACAACCCTATTTCGATAGATTTCTTCACAAGAAATATAGATCAACACGAAATCAAAGAGTATATGAAAAGACTTCAACAGATTTATGATCAAAACACTCAGATTTATCAGATTTCAACAATAGAAACACAGATCGATCAAAATCACAACAGAATATGAAGAGATCAAATCGACAACAGATAGAAATCAAAACACTTCCCTTCCAGAATTGCTCTGATACCACATAATGAGATCCTAGGATGATGCTCTGGAACAGATGGGATAATCCTTGCAGAAACGAATCAAAAGACTCAAGCTTCTCAAGGTATGTGGATCGAATGGTGACACAAGAGGCTGCGGAGAGGCTTCTTGATACTCCTAGGCTTAGATCGGATATGACACACCTCTCTAAAGCCCTTGGGCGTTGGATATTACACACCAACAGACTGGATATTACACACCAGACACACTTCAACTCGCCAAAGACAAGAGAGAAGAGAGAAAGGTTTTTGATAAAAGATTGCTTAATGATCATGGGGGGTCACGACCAGAATATAAAGAGAGGCCCTTGTACATGCACAAGGTCTCGAAAATAGAAATAAAAATAAAGGGAACAGGCTCCCTTGGAAACTAAACAAAGACCAAGTTTTCGAAATTATTCAAAACATAAAACATATGATAAAAATAACATAAGATAGATAATGTGGTTGGTCCGGGATCATCATCTAGGAGATGTGAAAGTAAACTTGTGGCCTCGTTAAAAACCTTCCTTTGGAAAACCCAGTGGGACAAAACCAAAGGTTAGGAAAAGAGCACACACAAGCTACTTGCCTACATGATGATCAGCTTGAAGGTGGAGTAGCTTGAATTGTGGTGAGTGTGTCTTGGTTGATCAAGCTGCAACCAAGACAATCTTCTTGCTTCCTTGACATCTTGAGTATTCCTCCATCAGCTTCATTGAGTTTCTTTAATCTGGAACAAGTGTTGGGACCTTCAGGAATGGCTAGGGCATCTTCATCTACAAGCTGGTCCATGATCACATTTTCTTTATTGGTAAGCTGGTCTAGAATCATATCAGTCCCCTTGGAGGTTTAAGGAACCAACCTGGTGTTGAGAAGAGTTGAGTATACAAGTGTGAAGTACAAAGGGGTTAAGACTGAAGAGAGTACGTTAAGCATTGGTGTGATGGGAGAGGTTCACATTGGCCTGACCATACAAGGCCGTACAAGGCCGTACGGTCCGTACACATTTAGACAAGTGAAACCTTGACCGCGGTTACAAGGAGTTACCCGAGTAACTTATGGGAAGAGAAGGGGCTTTGGCTGATGAATAAGACCGTTGGAGGATAAGAGAGGCGCGGCTTTACAGGCTGGCACAGCTGGAAAGGCAAGAGCATCTTTGTCCAAGATCCTAGATGCTCCAAGCATGTGGGAACGCTGATTGGCCGAGTTAAAGAGAGCTTATCCTAACCTTGTTGACTTCACATGCTTAGCTCTCCTTTATGATTTCGAAAACCCTACTGATCTCTCACTATATATTGCAACTCTTGTCATTAATAATAAATATACAGTTCTGAGTTTCTCTTTCTCTTATCATACTCTCTCAATCATGATTCTACACTAAACTCTTCATAATCTCTCATAATCTACTCAAGTTCTATCTTAATCATTTCATTCTTAGATTCTCATATGGTATCAGAGCCAGGTTACTCATTTCCTGGTTTCTAAATCTCTAGAGTCTCCATCTTCATTCCTAAACCATCTCTACTCACGGTCACACTCATGGAAGACAAGAACAAGACTTTGACGGTTCCGGTTACGTTGAAAGGAGGTGGGAACTACTTGCTGCGGTCTCGCCTGGTGAAAGCTGCAGTTGGGAGCAAGGGTTTGTGGAATCACATCTCAGATGGAACTCCAAAGCCAGTTGCTACGGAGGGAGAAGGCGGTCAAGAGCTGATGGTAGCGGACCAAGAGAAGTAGGATCAAGACGACTTGAAGGTGTTGACAGTTCTTCATGGGTCGCTTGAAGCTTCAATCTTGGAGGCCTACAGCTACTGTGAGACTCCAAAAGACCTGTGGGATACTCTTCAAAAGGTCTATGGGAACACATCCAATCTGAGTCGGGTGTTTGAGTTGAAGAGATCAATCAACACACTTGCGCAAGAAGAGGTTGAGTAAAGCATTTGGGAAAGTTCAGAGCCTTATGGTCTGAACTAGAAATGCTGAGACCCAACACCACTGATCATGACACTCTTATGGAGAGGAGGGCTCAAGATCAAGTGTTTGGGCTGTTGCTGACATTGAACCCTATCTTTAAGGATCTGATCAAACACATACTGAGGTCTCCAAAGCTACCATCACTTGAAGATGTGTGCGCTCAGATACAGAAAGAAGAAGGGTCTGTGGGGCTGTTTGGAGGAAAGGGGGAGCTCACCTTAGCTAACCATGCGGATGGAGCTCAAGAAAACAAAGCGGCATACAAGAGTGAGGAGAGGAAGTTTGGGGACAACTGTGATCATTGCAAGAAGCTAGGTCACAAAAGGAGCCAGTGCTGGATCCTACATCCTCATCTCAAGCCAGCTAAGTTCATGAAGGATAGAGAGGCAAGGGCGCACCTATCTAATGAAGGAGGAGAAGCTAGCTCATCCGGGGCTGGCTCAGCAATGCGTGAGGGTGAGGGGAGAGCCTTAACTACTCAGCACACACCCTTGAGGAGCACTGAAGGCGAGTTGATCCAGAGATCAGACATAGACGCCCTCATCAAAGCTCTGTTGAGATGAGAGAATAAAGAGTTGATATATTGAGAGAGGAAGAGATTTGGAGCAGACAGTAACTTTGGAGTTTTACTGTGGTAACTTTAGTTTAACAACAGTAACTACTTGGGGAAGTTATCTGATGGGATGAGAAGGTAACTTAGTGAAGAGAAGAGATGAGATTCGACCAGAAAGGATAAGGAAGGATAAGGGAGCACTTTGACAGCCTGTATGATGCTGGAAAGGAGAGGATGCTTTTACACTAGTGCAAGCATGTGAGAAAGCACAGCCAAGTGATTCAAAAGGAGTTCCAGCCTGTCATTTGACTACACATGCTTATACATTTCGAATTTCCTTGTTGCTCTCTCTATTAATACTTGTAAACCTCATCAGTTATTAATTAATGGAGTTTTGAGTCTCTCTCTCTCTTGTTCTTAATCTCCAATCTCTTTAAGTCTCAGATTAAACTTAATCACTCTTTAAATCACAAAATCTAATATGGTATCAGAGCCAGGTTCCTTTAAAAGGAAAGAGTGATTTCGTTTTTCTAAATTTTCTTGAGTGTTCTTGAGTGTTCTTGAGAGTTCTTGAGATTTTTCAAGAGATAGATCCTTTAAAAGTCAAGTTTGTGTCTGTTGGTGTTTCTTTTGGAGAGTCAGCTTCAAGGGAGTCTCTTTAGGCGTTTGACAGGGTCAGAAGAGGGGTCTAGCTTGTGGTTAAGCTTGGCCTGTGAGTTTAGAAGCATTTGAGGGAAGATCTAGGCTAAAGAAAATGGAGCTTCTTCAATCTGGTACAACAAGGCGTGAAGAGAAGAAAGAGAGAGGGAATGAGTGGGGGTGGTTCTCACAAATGAAAACAACTCTGAAAAGGTGTGGAGTTTGGAGAAACCATGAGAAGGAAGAGTCTTTGAAGGGGAAAGCTGCTGAGAAAGATCAGACAGCAAGGGAAACAAGTGGAAATTGCTTTAGTCTTGAAGTAAGTACACTGCTTGAGAAGATTGAAGATGTTTATGAGAACAAGATCAGTCTTAGGAGAGTGTATGAAGTCAAGAAGGTGATTAGTGAAGTTAAACCAGGAAGAGAAGGGTTCAATAACCATGTGAGGAAGCTACAACATTTGTGGGTTGAACTACAAGGGTTGAGATCCCATGTGGATGGGGATACTACACAAGAGCAAGCGACGGTCTTGAAGCTCTTGGCGAGCATGGAGTCATCATATGGGTGGCTGGTGGAGATGGTTCTAAGAGGGGAACAGCTTCCGGAAATGGAAGAGATCTGTGTGCTTATAAGAAGGGCGTATGAGATAATGAGAGATGATGAGAGGCTAACCATGAGTAGGAGTGAGAGCTCATGGAAGCCAACTGGGAGTAGGAGTGAGAGCTTCCAGAAGCTAACCATGATTAGGAGTGAGAGCTCATGGAGGCTAACCGGGAGTAGGAGTGAGGGCTTCCGGAAGAAGAGGAGGTGCAGAATGCTATCCAAAGCTTCTATCAACATAGGAAAGGCTAGGAAGAGAGTTGTGGGAGAGTGTTCTTACTCAGCCTACATGGGGGAATCAGTAGAAAACAGTGGGGTGTTAAAAGAGCAGGAGAAAGGGAGTGGAGCTGATGATCGCATCACCAGGAAGGAATGGAGAGTGTTCATGGAACAAGTACAAGCCTTAGCAGCAAGCAGGAAGCATGCTATACAATCCAGAGCTTCTAAACCCATTGTGATTGATTCTGGAGCAAGTCATCACATGATCAGTGATAGGAGGCTTATAAGTGAGATCAAGGCTGCAACAGGGAGTGTTATGATAGCTAATGGTGCCATGATCCCAATAGAAGGAGTGGGAAAGCTAAAACTGTTTGAGAAGGACACGGCTGCCTTCTACATGCCTCAGTCCACTTCAAATCTATTATCTGTGAAGAAAGCTACCATTGATCTTGATTGTCAAGTAGTATTCAGACCTGATGAAGTTGAGTTTCAAGATTTGAAGACTGGGAGAGTTATTGGCAGAGGAGACAGCAAGAATCAGCTATATCACCTCGACTTGGCTAAGACCTCTAATCCCTTTGATTCTATTTGCTTGAGTAGTACTGCTGAGAAGATTGATAGTATTACTTGGCATGCTAGATTAGGACATCTCATGCTCGTGCCATTGAATTGATAATCCCTAATATGTCATTCAATCACTTGAATTGTGAAGCATGCATATTAGGAAAGCATTGTAGGACTGTTTTCCCAACATCTGAGACTACTTATGAGCATTGCTTTGATCTAGTTCACTCGGATGTGTGGACCGCTCCATGCATGTCTAGAGACAGCCATAAATACTTTGTGACATTCATTGATGAGAAGTCTAAGTATACATGGCTCACATTGCTTCCATCTAAAGATAGGGTGCTAGAAGCTTTTGTGAACTTCCAAGCATATGTATCTAATCAATACAATGCCACTGTGAAGGTACTGAGATCAGACAACGGAGGTGAATATATCAGCAATGCCTCCAAGAGTCATCTAGCCAAGCATGGGATTGTGCATCAGACCAGTTGTCCCTACACACCACAGCAGAATGGTGTAGCTGAGAGGAAGAATAGGCACTTGATGGAGGTTGCTAGGTCGATGATGTTTCATGCAAATGTCCCAAAACGTTTTTGGGGGGATGCTGTACAGACTGCTTGCTATCTCATCAACCGGGTCCCAACCAAGATACTGAAGAATCTGTCTCCATTTGAGGTGCTGAATAAGAGCAAGCCTTTTATGATCACCTAAGAGTATTTGGGTGTGTATGCTATGTCATGACTCCAGGAGAACAGAGAAACAAGCTGGAGGCAAAGAGTACTAAGGCTATGTTCATTGGATACTCTATCACTCAGAAGGGATACAAGTGCTATGATCCTGAAGCAAGGAGAGTGATGGTATCTAGAGAAGTGAAGTTTATTGAATCAAAAGGGTATTATGAAGAAAAGGAGTGGGAAAATCTGAAGGATTTGTCTCAAACTCCATCTGATAGAGCAACAACACTGAGGGTGCTGTTGGAGAAGCTAGGGATAGGGTTATCCCAGGATCAGGAATCTGGAAGAAGAGAGTCTTCCAATCCGACTAGTGAAGCTGAAAGAGAAACTCCTCTTGATCATGAGAGGGGGAATGGAACTGAATCTCATGAGCAAGTGCAAAATCAAGAAGATTCAGGCCAGCATAATCAAGAGGTGACACAGGAAGTAGAGACTGGTGCTCAGTCTAGTGGAGATGGGCAAAGAGAGTCTACTGGCTCAGATGAGAGTGGAGAGTGGGAAGGAGATCCCAATGGGTCAAATGAGAGTGGTGCTCAATCAAGTGAAGATGAGCAAGAGCCACAAGAAGAACAAGTTCAGGAGCTAAGGAGGAGCACAAGGGTGAAGAGAGATGCTTCCAACTGGGTAAACACGAGAGTGTACTACAATGCCCAGGCTGTGGAGCATCCTTCTCAAGCTATGTGTTCCTTTGCAGAGTTTCCGGACGAGCATACAGCCTTCACAGTAAGCTTGGATGAGAGCTATATTCCAAGGACATATGAAGAAGCTATGGCTTTAAAGGAGTGGAGAGATTCAGTTGCTGATGAGTCCGGAGCCATGATTAAGAATGAAACGTGGTATGAGAGTGAGCTGCCTAAAGGGAAGAAGGCAGTGACTAGTAAATGGGTGTTCACAATCAAGTTTCATCCTGATGGAAGAATAGAGAGGCGCAAGTCTAGGTTGGTGGCAAGAGGATTTACTCAGACATATGGTGAGGACTATGTTGAGACCTTTGCTCCTGTGGCTAAACTTCATACTATCAGGATTGTATTATCTTTACCTGTGAATCTTGAGTGGGATTTGTGGCAAACGGATGTGAAGAATGCATTTCTTCAAGGAGAGTTGGAAGATGAAGTATACATGCATCCACCACCAGGTCTTGAACATCTAGTAAAGAAGGGTAATGTGTTGAGGTTGAGGAAAGATATCTATGGTCTCAAGCAGTCTCCAAGGGCATGGTACAACAAGTTGAGTACTACACTGAATGGGAGAGGGTTCAGAAAGTCAGAATTGGATCACACTCTCTTTACCCTAACCACCTCATCTAGTATCGTGGTGTTGCTTGTGTATGTGGATGATATCATCATCACAGGCAGTGATAAGGAAGGTATTAAGGCTACAAAGGAGTATCTCAAGGCAAGCTTTGAAATTAAAGACTTGGGGGAAATGAAGTATTTTCTTGGGATTGAGATATGCAGATCAAAGGAAGGATTGTTTATGTCCCAAAGGAAGTATGTGATTGATCTCTTGAAGGGAGCAGATGCCTATGGAGGAAAGACAGCCAAGATGCCAATGGAGGATGGTTACAAGGTTCCACGTGAGGGGGAGATTGAGGATAGCAATCCGTTCCATGATCCTAAGCTATATAGGAAGCTAGTGGGGAAGTTGATTTATCTTACCATTACTAGACCTGATGTGTGTTTTGCGGTGAATCAAGTCAGTCAACACATGCAAGTTCCTAAGGAGCACCATTGGCGGATGGTGGAAAGGATCTTGATGTATCTGAATGGAACTACTGGTCTTGGAGTATGGATGGGATGTAACAAGAGTACTGAGGTTGTAGGCTACTGTGATGCAGATTGGGCTGGAGACCGAGCAGACAGAAGATCAACCACAGGATATTGTACATTCATTGGTGGTAACTTGGTCACTTGGAAGAGTAAGAAGCAGAAGGTAGTGTCCTGTTCCAGTGCTGAGGCCGAGTATAGAGCAATGCTGAAGCTTACAAATGAGCTAGTGTGGATAAAAGGGATTTTGAAGCATCTGGAGATTATTCAAGCAACGCCAATGACAATGCATTGTGATAATCAAGCAGCTATCCACATTGCATCTAATTCTGTGTTCCATGAGAGAACAAAGCACATTGAGGTTGATTGTCACAAGGTGAGGCAGATGATGATTCTTGGGGTGATTCTACCTTGTTATACTCGGAGTGAGGATCAGTTAGCAGATGTGTTCACAAAGGCACCAAGGCAAAAGACAATGGACTCCATACACATCAGGTCTATACACTCTCCTGATCATGTGATCTCTACTCTTTCCTCATTAAGGTTTTGTCCCAATGGGTTTTCCTTAATGAGGTTTTAATGAGGGAGATCTCATGGTACTTCCAAGCTTGACTTGTTACACATGGTCAAGCTTGAGGGGGAGTGTTGAGATGAGAGAATAAAGAGTTGATATATTGAGAGAGGAAGAGATTTGGAGCAGACAGTAACTTTGGAGTTTTACTGTGGTAACTTTAGTTTAACCACAGTAACTACTTGGGGAAGTTATCTGATGGGATGAGAAGGTAACTTAGTGAAGAGAAGAGATGAGATTCGACCAGAAAGGATAAGGAAGGATAAGGGAGCACTTTGACAGCCTGTATGATGCTGGAAAGGAGAGGATGCTTTTACACTAGTGCAAGCATGTGAGAAAGCACAGCCAAGTGATTCAAAAGGAGTTCCAGCCTGTCATTTGACTACACATGCTTATACATTTCGAATTTCCTTGTTGCTCTCTCTATTAATACTTGTAAACCTCATCAGTTATTAATTAATGGAGTTTTGAGTCTCTCTCTCTCTCTTGTTCTTAATCTCCAATCTCTTTAAGTCTCAGATTAAACTTAATCACTCTTTAAATCACAAAATCTAATAAGCTCTCAAGGAGAATGGTAACTGTATTGGAAATAACCCTTGTTACTCTCTTGCTGCATCATACCTAGATAGGACTTGTGCTCATCTCAGTAGTGATCCTGAATTCAAGTTAAGTGGTGCATCTAGATTAGATAACCTGAGACAACCTAGTACCTTTGCTGCGCATAATGTAATAAAACCACTGATTGTAGATTCAGGTGCTTCCCATCACATGATTAGTGATAATAGCTTGATTAAAGACATAGAACCTGCTCAGGGTCATGTAATGATTGCTAATGGTGATAGGATTGCAATAACAGGAATAGGAAATCTAAAACTGTTTAATAAAGAGTCTAGAGCTCTTTATATGCCTGAATTCACATCAAACTTGTTATCTGTTAAGAAATGCACTACTGATTTACATTGCAATGTTATATTCAGTCCTAATGATGTGAAGTTTCAGGATATTGAGACAAGTAAGATGATTGGCAAAGGAGTGACAAAGGGAGAACTCTATATGCTAGAAGACTTAGCTCCTATTTCCAGTTCAATTTACTCGTTTAGTTCTAGTTCAAGTATCAATAATGATGCATTATGGCATGCTAGATTAGGTCATCCACATGTTAGAGCCTTAAGCTTAATGTTACCAGGTGTCATGTTTAAAAATAATGATTGTGAGGCATGTATTTTGGGAAAACATTGTAAGACTGTCTTTAAGAAATCAAGTACTATCTATGAGAAGTGTTTTGACCTTGTACATTCTGATGTATGGACTGCTCCTTGCTTATCTAGAGAAAACTATAAGTACTTTGTCACATTCATTGATGAAAAATCTAAATACACCTGGATAACACTTATAAAGACTAAGGATAGAGTTCTTGAAGCATTTAAGAATTTTCAGACTTATGTAACTAACTAGTACAATGCTAAGCTTAAGATTTTCAGATCAGATAATGGTGGAGAATACACAAGTCATGCCTTCAAGCAACATCTGGCTCTACATGGGATTCTACATCAAACAAGCTGTCCTTATACTCCACAACAGAATGGGGTTGCGGAGAGAAAGAATAGACACCTAATGGAAGTAGCTAGATCCATGATGTTCCAAACCAATGCACCTAAGAGATTTTGGAGTGATGCTGTACAAGCTGCGTGCTATTTGATCAACCGGGTGCCTACAAGAATCTTGGAAGATCAGTCACCGTTTGAAGTATTGAACAAGACCAAGCCATCTCTAAGTCATCTTAAAGTGTTTGGGTGTTTGTGTTATGTACTTGTCCCCGGGGAGATGAGAAACAAGTTGGAACCGAGGAGTACTAAAGCAATGTTTGTGGGATACTCAACTACTCAAAAGGGGTATAAATGCTTTGATCCAGAATCAAGAAGAGTTCTGGTATCAAGAGATGTCAAGTTCATTGAAACAAGAGGATACTATGAAGAAAGGAGTTGGGAAGATCTGAAGGATCTAGCTCAAACATCTGATAAGGCTACAAGCCTTAGGATGATCTTAGAGGGTCTTGGGATTAATCTAACCCAGGATCCAAAGGCGCAAGAGACGCCTACTAGGAATGAAGCTGAAGACACATCCCACATTGATCATGAGGGGGAAGAAAAGTCTGAGGCGGTACATGAAGAAGGAAGAGACTCAGCTAGTCATGATCAAAGTGGGATCAATGATGAAGAGTCAAGTGAAGTAAGGGATCAAAGTGGAGGTACACCACTTGTACCTGAAGAAGAGGAAGAAGAAATGCAACTAGAAGTGGAGAACATGACTAGTGCTCCAGTTGTGGAGAGTGTGCATGCGCCGGTGAGGAGGAGTACAAGAGTAAGGAAAGATCCATCTAACTGGGCAAACACCAGAGTCGACTACAATGCACAAGCAGTAGCTCATCCAAGTCAGGCAGTGTGCTCTTTTGCTGAGTTTCCAAGGGATCATTGTGCATTCATAAAAAGTCTGGATGAGAGCTACATACCAAGAACGTATGAGGAGGCTATAAAGGATGAAGACTGGAGGAACTCAGTTGCGGATGAGTCTGATGCTATGATCAAGAATGGGACTTGGTATGAGAGTGAGCTGCCTAAAGGGAAGAGAGCAGTGTCATGTAAATGGATATTTACAATCAAGTATAGACCAGATGGGACAGTTGATAGGAAGAAGACCAGGCTTGTGGCTAGAGGGTTTACACAGACATATGGAGAGGACTACATAGACACATTTGCTCCAGTGGCTAAGCTTCACACCATCCGAATCATCTTATCAATTGCTACCAACCTTGAATGGGGATTGTGGCAAATGGATGTGAAGAATGCATTTCTACAAGGGGAACTTGAAGATGAAGTGTATATGCAGCCTCCTCCGGGTCTTTAGAGTCTTGTGAAGCCAGGGAATGTCCTAAGGTTGAAGAAGGCTATCTATGGATTGAAGCAATCACCTAGAGCCTGGTATCACAAGCTGAGTACTACACTGAATGGAAAAGGCTTCAGGAAGTCTGAACTAGACCATACTTTGTTTACTCTAAACACAACCTCAGGTATCATCTGTCTATTGGTCTATGTTGATGACATTATCATTACTGGTAGTGATAAGGTTGGAATACAAGAAACCAAAGACTATCTCAAATCTGTGTTTGAAATAAAAGATCTTGGAGAGATGAAATACTTTCTTGGGATTGAGATTTGTAGATCCAAGGAAGGATTATTCATGTCCCAAAGAAAATATACACTTGATCTTTTGAAAGATGCAGGTAAACTCGGAGGACAAACCGCGAAGATGCCAATGGAAGATGGGTACAAAGTACCAAGAGAGGGGGAGCTTGAAGACAGCAAGCTGTTCCATGACCCTAAGCTTTATAGGAAGCTAGTGGGTAAGCTAATCTACCTAACAATCACACGACCTGATATCTGCTTTGCTGTGAATCAGGTGAGTCAACACATGCAAGCTCCAAAGGATCACCATTGGAGAATGGTAGATAGAGTTCTAAGCTACCTCAACGGATCACCAAGCCAAGGAGTCTGGATGGGATGCAATGGGAGTACAGAAGTAGTTGGCTACTGTGATGCAGATTGGGCTGGAGATAGAGCAGATAGAAGATCTACAACAGGTTACTGCACCTTCATTGGAGGGAACCTTGTGACTTGGAAGAGCAAGAAGCAGAAGGTGGTCTCTTGTTCTAGTGCGGAGGCAGAGTATAGAGCAATGCTGAAGCTCACTAATGAGTTGGTATGGATCAAGGGGATCTTGAAGCACATTGAGATTGAGCAAGTGGCGCCAATGACAATGCATTGTGATAACCAAGCAGCAATCCACATTGCCTCCAACTCAGTCTTCCATGAGAGAACCAAGCACATTGAAGTGGATTGTCACAAGGTGAGGCAGATGATAGTCTTGGGAGTGATTCTGCTATGCTACACAAGGAGTGAAGATCAACTGGCTGATGTATTCACAAAAGCGGCAAGAATGAAGACAACAGAGTCAATCTACATCAGGTTGGGACTCGTTGATCTTTCACCAAGGAGCTGAGCCCTTTACTATGAGGTCTTTACTCTTTTTCCCTCATCAAAGTTTTGTCCCAATGGGTTTTCTTTCGTGAGGTTTTTAATGAGGAAGATCTCATAGTGTCCAAGCTTAGACTTCACAAAGCTAAGCTTGAGGGGGAGTGTTGAGAAGAGTTGAGTATACAAGTGTGAAGTACAAAGGGGTTAAGACTGAAGAGAGTATGTTAAGCATTGGTGTGATGGGAGAGTTTCACATTGGCCTGACCGTACAAGGCCGTACAAGGCCGTACGGTCCGTACACATTCAGACAAGTGAAACCTTGACCGCGGTTACAAGGAGTTACCCGAGTAACTTATGGGAAGAGAAGGGGCTTTGGCTGATGAATAAGACCGTTGGAGGATAAGAGAGGCGCGGCTTTACAGGCTGGCACAACTGGAAAGGCAAGAGCATCTTTGTCCAAGATCCTAGATGCTCCAAGCATGTGGGAACGCTGATTGGCCGAGTTAAAGAGAGCTTATCCTAACCTTGTTGACTTCACATGCTTAGCTCTCCTTTATGATTTCGAAAACCCTACTGATCTCTCACTATATATTGCAACTCTTGTCATTAATAATAAATATACAGTTCTGAGTTTCTCTTTCTCTTATCATACTCTCTCAATCATGATTCTACACTAAACTCTTCATAATCTCTCATAATCTACTCAAGTTCTATCTTAATCATTTCATTCTTAGATTCTCATACCTGGTTCCTTGTGTAAGCGATTTTAAAACCCTCTTGATAATAAGCTTGTGTTGTTGACTGATCATAATGTGTGGTGTGATTGAAAACCTGAGGATTGTTAAAGATTGATAAACTAAAATGTTTAGAATCTGTCCCAGGATACTCTAAGAGCTTTGTTTGGTGACTGAATGTGCTTAATATGCTTAGCTCCAGTTCATAGTGATGTTTAGTGTGATTAATTGAATCTGCTTGCATACATGGATTGAAACTGAATTTAAAGCTGTTGCATATAGTCTTGTGGCTGTCTTACATTGAAGCATTAGATCCATGTCTAACGTGCTGAGTAAAGAAGCTTTAAAAGTGCCTAAGTAACTTGTCTTCAATCTGGTAGGATCTTGCATGTACTTAGAGAGTTAGTTTGCAAAGAATAGAACTTGATAATGCCGTGTGTCTATCTGTTGCATTGCTTGTGATATTGGGAATCAAACTTGATGATTTATTAATCAAGTTTTGACATCAATACTATTGAAAATGGTGAAATGCTTAATGTCAGTTCTAAATGAAACTTGTCTTGTTAAGATGATAGATTATATTATCTAATCATACTTGCTGTCATGAGTAGAAACTGATTAAGATTAATGCATACTGCCTTGTTGCTGCCTTGTATTGTTGCATTTAGATTAAAAGTCTAAGTAGCATATTAAGGAGTGGTTAAAATTGCCTAATACTTTGACTTGAATCTGATAAGGTCTTGCTTAGTATTTAGAGAATGGTTGCTTGCATAGATAAGAACTTGACAGTGTCTTGATTCTATCTAATGTTATAAAGCTTGAGACATTGGTGATCAAACTTGATGAAGTCAAGGATTGATCCCAATGCAATTGTGTCTTATCTTTGCTGGAGTTTGAGTGGTGTTTCAGGTTCACAAGAAGTGTTCTTTGCTCACCATCCATCCAAGTAGAAGAGGAAGACTTTGCCATTGTTAAAGCAATGGAGAAAGATTAGTGTGTATGGCCGGTTAAGATAGCGCAGCTAGTGATAGTGATGTGCTCCTGGTTCATGGAGACACACAAGTCAAGGTCATCACCTAAGTCTTGGGGAGACTGATGACCTGAAGGCATTAGAGCTGAAGGCAATGGCAGATCGGTTGGGTTAAGCGCAGCTGTAGGTAGTGATGCGCTCCCGGTTTGAAGTCTCATTGAGGCTCACTTCAAGCTTGCACCTATACTAAGTCAAGCTTGAGGTGTTGATTCAAGTGAGTTACCAGACGATCCTCTAAGCTCAATGACCTGGTTCCTCAAGGCCATTGCAAGCTGATCATGTGTAGATGCAGCCGAAGTAGAGGGAAGAAGAAAGCGACTCAATGAGCTTCTAATGAGAAGTACTTGGAGAGTAAGCTGTGGTATCTCCTCAGTGCAATGGTGGGTAAGTGGGGAAGTAAGCATCAAGTCTGAAGAAGATGGAGGTGTTCCCACAAGGTTGTTCACGAAGCTTAGTAAGCGCTCACCTTCAAGCTTGGACCTTCCCTATACTCGGTCTCAAGCTTGAGAGGGAATGTTAGTGAGCTTGTGTGATGAAAGGAGAAGCTGTTAAGCTTAGCAAGTGAGAACTCAAGTGGCGAAATGAAGAGACCACTCCTCACCATCTTAAACAAGGGAGTAAACCTAGTCTCATCTATTTTAATATAGAGTTTATAGCTTCTAGTAGAATGTCTAGGCTAATTGCACTAGAAATATTTTGCTGCTGCATTGTCTTATTGATATTAAGTAATGTCTAGAGTCCCAAAATCTCATATTATGTTCATTGCATTGTCTTGTGTATTGCCATAGCTTGAAATCATCATGAATGTGTTGTAGAATTGAGTAGAATGTCTCTGCTGCTTGCATCATGATTGATAAGCTATTTTACATACATAAGCATGTCTCATACTGTATAAGTTCAATCCTATTGTTGTCTGATGCTATTGCCTATGTTTAATCCATCATTGATTGTCTTGCATCAATTAGAAACTGTCTAAGTTGCTTGCATCATTGGTATTGATTGGAACTGTTGTGCATAGCTTTAATATTGCTCTCGGATTGAACCTGATGCATTCATATAGCTAATGCTTTAAGATTGTTGCATTCATGTAGTTAATGATTTAAGATTGTGCATTCATGTATTGATGCATTTAAAAATGAGCCTAAATTGTCAATGTATTGTTTAAAGCATGCATTGTCATTTTAGAGATTTAAAACTGCTTGTTCTTGCCTTGATTGATTGGCTTGTTTCAAGGTTTATATATTGTTGTAGCATTGGTGATCAAACAGGATGGATAATCTTGGTTTGATCCCAATGGGATGCTCTGATCTTGCATTGAGTTGTGGTGGTGTTAGGTACACAAGGAATGTGATACATGTAACTCGCCAACAACCAAGAATGTAAAGACAAGGGTCTTGTGCCGTTGCATATCATCACTAGGACATGTTAGTCCATAACCTACAGGAAGTGTAGTGTGATTGAGTATGCAATGAGAGATAGCCATTGCATAATACCATTGGACATATCTAGTCCTTAGTCTACAGGAAGTGTAGCATGGGTCATTATGCAATGAGAGGTGTGACTTGTGAGACTCAAACACCCTAGTTCCTGGTTAAGGAAGAGAGTAAACTCACAAGAAGAAAGCTATCATGAAAGATGATAGTTATTAGACCATGGAGATGCATAGGATCATCACAAGCTTAGCTCCTTCTAGTCTCGGTTCTAAGCTTGAGGGGGAGTCTTAATGCATATGATCCATGGTCAGTAACAAGTCTTTGCAAAGGCTTCTACAAAGGATCATCAACCGGACCAAGTCAGTGGCGTGTCTAGGTAAGAGGCTGTTCAGAGCAGTCTTGGCGAGTGAGGAAGAAGGCTCTCCATCAATGCGGCTTCAATGAGAGGTGATTGAGGAGAAGCTGATGAATCCACTCTGCCTTTCCAAGAAGTTGATTATGCCATGAAGATGGTGCATTGGCCGAGTTAGGAAACTTACAAAAACACAAGGGAAGTTCCCTTAGACTTTTTAAATTCATTTGCTTGTGCTTGAAAAGATACTTAAGATGATCATGATTGGATTATGGGATTGTGTGCATCAAGTGTGATGCAGGATATTCATTTTCTTGTTTTTGATAGGTACTGATGCACCTTTGGGATAATGTATCAGGTACAATTGCTTGTAGCCTCATTAAACAGTTCTGGGGAATCTCCTAGCTTCTCTAAAGGGGCTGTGAAGTCTGTTGAGAGGGGGAGACCCTATAAACACTTTTGTGTTTTAGAGTGTGTTTAATAATAATCAGAGAAGATTAGAGTAAAGTTTAGAGAGAATAGAGAGATTCTAGAGAGAGATAGACTCAAAACTCCATTAATTGATTTAATGATTAAGATACAAGATATATATGAAGAGATAAGGCTGATAAAGTGAATTTCGAAATCCATAAGCATGTGGAGTCAATGGACAGGCTGGAACTCCTTTTGAAATGCTTGGCTGTGTTTCCTCACATGCTTGCTATAGTAATAAAGCATTTTTCCCTTTCCAGCTCAAGACAGCCTGTCCATGTGCTCCTTATCCTCTCTAAATACCCTTGGACGTTTTTACTCCCTAAATGGATGTAAGGTAACTTCCCAAGCTTTAACTTAGTTACCTTTATCCAGAAATGGTGAAACTCTAAAGTTACTGTGGTAAAAACTCCAAAGTTACTGTCTCACTTCATTCATCCCCAAAGCTTCATCTCTTCACTTCTTGGTCTTTATCTCAACACTCCCCCTCAAGCTTGACCATGTAGAACAAGTCAAGCTTGGAAACCATGAAGACCACCCTCATTAAAAACCTCACCAAAGAAAACCCAATGGGATAAAACCTTGATGAGGGAAAAAGAGTGGAGACTCCATGGTTAAGGGGCTCAGCTCCTAGGAGTAAGATCAATGAGTCCAAGTCTTGATAGTATGGACTCCATTGTCTTTAATCTCGCTGCTTTATTAAACACATCTGCAAGCTGATCTTCACTTCTTGTATAACATGGCAATATCACTCCAAGTATAATCATCTGCCTCACCTTGTGGCAATCAACTTCTATATGCTTCGTCCTCTCATGAAAGACTGAGTTAGAAGCAATGTGGATAGCTGCTTGATTGTCACAATGCATTGTCATAGGAGTACTCTGCTCAATCTCCAAATGCTTCAAGATCCCCTTGATCCACACCAACTCGTTTGTCAGCTTCAACATGGCTCTTAATACACTCCTAGGATGCTTCTCTGGTTGGAATGGGATAGATCCTTGCAAACAGAGAATCAAAGACTCAATCTGCTTCAAGGTTTGTGGAATGAATGGTGACACAAAGAGATGTGAGAGGTCTCCTTGATACTCCTAAGTGAATCCCTTGGATATGACACACCAAGACAATCACTCTTGTGGTTTTGTTAGATATGACACACTAACAAAGACTCAAGAAATCTCAGATCTACAAGACAAGCTTGCGGCCGACTAGAGAGAAACAAGAGTTTAGAAATAAAGATTGGATAGTTCTATTAGGGTTTTCAGACACATATTTATAGAGAAGGCAAGGAACAGGCTCCTTGGTCTCTAAATGGGCCTTAAAAATAAACCTTATAAAACCTTATAAAAACCTTATAAAACCTTATAAGGGTTCTCAAGTCTGGGAGCTTAATTCTCAAGTCTAGCAGCCTAATTCTTAAGTCTAGCAGCCTAATTCTGCTTCATGTTAACAAAGATAAATAATTAAAATAAAGTCTTGAACTGAGATCATCAAATGAGTGATAGGAAAGCAACATATGGCCTCATTAAAAACCTATCTTTGGAAAACCCAGTGGGACAAAACCAAAGATAGGGAAAAAGAGCACACATATGTTACTTGCTCATTTGATGTCTATCTTGGAGCTGAGATGGCTTGAATTGTGGCAAGTGTGTCTTGGTTGATCAAGCTTCTTCCAAGACTCTCTTCTTGCTTCAGTGATGTCTTAAGTAATCCTCCAATAGCTTCTTTGAGTTGCTTGCTTCTGGCTCGAGTCATAGGACCTTCAGATATGGCTAGAGCTCCTCCATTAGCTGGATCATCCATGCTCTCATTATCTTCTTTGTTTGGCTGGTCCATGATCATATCATCCCCTTCCTCTTGAAAAGGATTTGTCCTCAAATCTAGCTCATCTGCAACAAAAGGAGCCAAGTCAGTAACATTAAAGCTATTACTTATATCATACTTACCTTGAAGATCAAGCTTGTAGGCATTGTCATTGATTTTCTGGATGACTTCAAAAGGGCCATCAATCCGCGGCATGAGCTTAGATTTTCTTTCATTTGGAAACCTCTCCTTGCGCAAGTGAACCCACACTTTATCACCTACATCAAAGATCATCTCACGCCTGCCTTTGTTTGCTCTTTTAGTGTACTGCTTGGTTTTCTCCACAATGTTTCTTCTTGCCTGCTCATGAATCTGCTGCACCATTTCTGCTTTCTTTTTCCCATCCACGCTCACCCTTTCACACTCAGGTAAAGGCATTAGATCCAAAGGTGAGATGGGATTGAACCCATAAACAATTTCAAAAGGAGAATACTTAGAAGCATAATGCTGAGCATGATTATAAGCAAATTCACAGTGAGGCAAGTACTCTTCCCATGATTTCAGATTCTTTTTAATGAATGCACGCAAGAGAGTTCCAAGAGTTCTATTAACTACCTCAGTTTGCCCATCAGTTTGTGGATGACATGTAGTAGAGAATAACAGCTTAGTACCTAGCTTAGACCAAAGAGTCTTCCAAAAATAACTAAGAAACTTAGTATCTCTATCAGAAACTATAGTCTTAGGCATGCCATGAATGCGCACAATATCTTTAAAGAACAGGTTAGCAACATGCAATGCATCATCAGTTTTATGGCAAGCAATGAAATGTGCCATTTTTGAAAACCTATCCACAACTACAAAGATAGAATCCTTACCTATCGTGGTCCTTGGCAAACCCACAATAAAATCCATGGATATATCATTCCAGGGGTGAGTAGGAATAGGTAAAGGAGTGTTCAAACCATGTGGTTGAACCTTAGATTTGGCAAGCTTGCAAGTGGTGCATCTACCACAGATTCTCTCAACATCTCGTTTCATGTGTGGCCAGTAAAAGTGATCCTGCAAGACTTTAAGAGTTTTTGCTATACCAAAATGACCCATCAAGCTTCCTCCATGGGATTCCCTGACAAATAGATCTCTCAAAGAGCAATTAGGCACACATAAACGATTGTCATAGAATAAGAATCCATCATGCCTAAAGTAATGTCCAGCAGCATACTTAGCACATGAATTATAAGCTTCTTGAAAGTCAGGATCAGATTCATACATTTCTTTAATCTGCTCAAAGCCTAGCAACTTAACATCAAGAGTATTCAAGAGGACATACCTTCTGGATAGTGCATCAGCAACTATATTTTCCTTACCTTGTTTGTATTTGATCACATAAGGGAAGGTTTCAATGAATTCTACCCATCTGGCGTGTCTCTTGCTGAGCTTGCTTTGTCCTTTGAGGTACTTGAGAGATTCATGGTCTGTGTGAATGACAAACTCCTTTGGCCAGAGATAATGCTGCCAAGTCTGTAGAGCTCTCACCAAGGCGTAGAGTTCTTTGTCATAAGTGGCATAGTTGAGAGTAGCTCCACTGAGTTTCTCACTGAAATAAGCAATAGGTCTTTTATCTTGCATCAACACAGCACCAATTCCAATTCCTGAGGCATCACACTCTATTTCAAATGTTTTAGAAAAATCAGGAAGTATGAGAAGAGGAGATTGAGTAAGCTTCTCTTTAAGGAGTTGGAATGCGGCTTCTTGAACTTCTCCCCACTTGAATCCTACATCCTTCTTGATTATCTCAGTCAGGGGAGCTGCTAGAGTGCTGAAATCCTTCACAAAGCGCCTATAGAAACCTGCCAGTCCATGGAAACTCCTTACTTCTCCCACTGTAGTTGGACTCGGCCACTCTTGTATTGCTTTGATCTTCTCCTGATCCACCTTTACACCATCTGCACTTACAACAAAACCTAGAAAGACCAAGTTATCTGTGCAAAAAGTGCACTTCTTCAGATTGGCATAAAGTTTTTCTTTTCTCAAAACATCCAAAACAGCCCTAAGATGTTCTATATGATCTTCTAAGCATTTGTTGTAAGCTAATATATCATCAAAGTACACAACAACAAAGATGCCTATGAAAGACCTAAGGATATGATTCATCAGTCTCATGAATGTACTAGGAGCATTGGTTAATCCAAATGGCATAACTAACCACTCATACAAGCCATGTTTAGTTTTAAAAGCAGTTTTCCACTCATCTCCTTCTTTCATCCTAATCTGATGATATCCACTTTTCAAATCTATCTTAGAAAAGAAGCAAGAACCATGTAACTCATCAAGCATATCATCTAATCTAGGAATAGGGTGGCGATACTTCACTGTTATGTTGTTGATTGCTCTACAATCAACACACATGCGCCAGCTCCCATCTTTCTTAGGCACAAGGAGCACTGGAACTGCACAGGGACTCAAGCTCTCTCGGATATGACCCTTCTCCATCAGCTCCTCTACTTGTCTTTGCAATTCTTTAGTCTACACTGGATTAGTTATGTATGCAGGTCTGTTTGGTAGTGTTGAACCAGGTACAAAGTCGATTTGGTGCTCAATCCCACGAACTGGAGGCAATCCAATGGGGTTATCTTCTGGAAACACATCTGCATATTCCTGTAAAAGAGAGACTAGTTCACTCGGATGATCCGGTGTGTGATCAGGAACTGTTAGTAAAGTCTCCTTAAACATAAGCAAGATAATAGAATTTTGAGAGTAAAGAATTCTTTTGATATCTCCCTGATTGGCATAGAGGCTGTGATGCTTGTTCTGATCAGGTTTGAGGTCTATCTCTTTCTCCTTCTTTTTCTGAAGCTGGAGTTGATCTTCATGAACCTCTTTAGGAGATAAAGGCACCAGTACAGTCTTCTTTCCATTGAATTCAAATGAGTGCTTGTTGTTGAAGCCATCATGATTCACACGTCTATCATACTGCCAGGGTCTTCCAAGGAGTATATGACTGGCTTCCATTGGCAACACGTCACACAAGACTTCATCTTCATATCTACCAATGGCTATAGGAACCAGCACTTGAGTTGACACTCTCATTTCGCCCTCCTCATTAAGCCACTGCAATCTGTATGGTTTTGGGTGTTTCTGAATCTTCAAACCCAATTTCTTCACCATTGTCTCACTAGTTACATTGACACAACTTCCTCCATCAATAATGAGACTGCACACCTTTCCCTGAACCATACACCTTGTGTAAAACAGATTCTCACGCTGCTCAAGGTCTCTATTCTTAGTTTGCAAGTTCAAGAGTCTTCTTGTCACCAACAACCTTCCTCTCACTGGTTCTACTTCACTTTCTTCTCCAGATTGATCAAGATCAGACTCAGACTTCTCTTCTTCTGATTCATACTCTCCATTCTCAAGAAGAATCATGACCTTTTTGTTGGTGCACTCATTGGCATAATGCCCACACCCTTGGCACTTGAAACACTTAACATCTCGGGATCTGGAACTAGTAGCTTCTGCTTTGCCTTTGTCTTTGTCTCGGTCTTTGCTGAATATGCTACCCGGCTTACTATCTTCTTTCTGCGGAGGCTTACTGTCTTTCAGGTAGGATGGTTTCTCATCTTTAAAATGTTGGTACTTGCTGGAGCTATAGTTGCTACGGGAGTGATGCTTCCTTTTGATCTGCTGCTCCACCAGAATAGCTTTGTGCAACATCTCTTCTATCTCCACATAGTGTTTCATCTCCACACTGTCCTGTATCTTGCGGTTAAGTCCTCCAAGAAACCTTGACATAGTAGCCTCTCTGTCCTCAGATATACCAGCTCTCAACATCAGTAGTTCCATGTCCTGATAGTACTCCTCCACGGTCTTAGATCCTTGTGTAAGTCTTCTCAATTTCTGATGCAAGTCGCGGTGATAATGGCTAGGCACAAACCTCTTCCGCATAAGAGACTTCATCTCATGCCAAGACTCAACTGGATACTCCTGATTCAACCTCCTTGTAGTAACCAATTGATCCCACCAGCTCAAGGCATAATCATGAAACTTAGTAGCAGCAATCTGGATTCTTTGAGCATTGGTGTAGTGTTGGCAGTTGAAAACGAGCTCAATCTTCTTCTCCCTCTCGAGATAAGCGTCTGGATCAACCTTGCCATGGAAGGGAGGAATTTTAATCTTCAAACCAGCAAACTCATCACGGTAAGATCTTCTCCCATCACGATCACGATGATATCTCCTTCTATTATCTCGCGATGATGATGATGAACCACTCTTCTCAACTCTGTGGCGCTCATAATAGTTATCAGTCTCCTGTGATCCACCATGCTCTTGTCTAATATGATCTCGTCGGTTCTGCCTTGGTTCACGCCTCTGTTCTGAAGACTTGGCATCAAGTTCTTCGCGGAAAGAAATCAATCTCGTTTCCATCATGTTTTGCATACGGCGAGTCAAAGCTTCCAGCAAAGCTTTGTGTTCGAGACTAACTCCTTCATCCTCTTCTGTATCTCCTGCCATAGTACCTGAAACAACAGAAGAAAATCGACAGTAAGAAGTTCAAGAAACAAAAAGAAATCAATTCAAATAAGGAAACAAGAACAAAAGATTAAATAGGCGGCAAAAGAGATTTCTATCAGATTTGAATTTCCGGTAACTTATCCAATAAGAATCTCAAGAGTCTTTTCGAATTCACACGATCAACACCTCTACTTTTATCAGATTTTAACAAAACAACAACAGATCTATCAAAGAAACAACAAGAGATGATCGGATCTATCACAGATCTAAAATAGAAACTTTCAGATCTATCAATTTAAAAACACACAGCAACAGATCTAGCAATACTGAACTTAGAGTGAATCAAATCGACAGAAACAACACAACAAAACTCAGATCTATCAATAGTTATGAAACCAAGAGACAGATTTGAGAGAAAACTTAAAGAAAAACGAAAACTTCCCTAGCCAGAGTTGCTCTGATACCACATAATACACTCCTAGGATGCTTCTCTGGTTGGAATGGGATAGATCCTTGCAAACAGAGAATCAAAGACTCAATCTGCTTCAAGGTTTGTGGAATGAATTGTGACACAAAGAGATGTGAGAGGTCTCCTTGATACTCCTAAGTGAATCCCTTGGATATGACACACCAAGACAATCACTCTTGTGGTTTTGTTAGATATGACACACTAACAAAGACTCAAGAAATCTCAGATCTACAAGACAAGTTTGCGGCCGACTAGAGAGAAACAAGAGTTTAGAAATAAAGATTGGATAGTTCTATTAGGGTTTTCAGACACATATTTATAGAGAAGGCAAGGAACAGGCTCCTTGGTCTGTAAATGGGACTTAAAAATAAACCTTATAAAACCTTATAAAAACCTTATAAAACCTTATAAGGGTTCTCAAGTCTGGCAGCTTAATTCTCAAGTCTAGCAGCCTAATTCTCAAGTCTAGCAGCCTAATTCTGCTTCATGTTAACAAAGATAAATAATTAAAATAAAGTCTTGAACTGAGATCATCAAATGAGTGATAGGAAAGCAACATATGGCCTCATTAAAAACCTATCTTTGGAAAACCCAGTGGGACAAAACCAAAGATAGGGAAAAAGAGCACACATATGTTACTTGCTCATTTGATGTCTATCTTGGAGCTGAGATGGCTTGAATTGTGGCAAGTGTGTCTTGGTTGATCAAGCTTCTTCCAAGACTCTCTTCTTGCTTCAGTGATGTCTTAAGTAATCCTCCAATGGCTTCTTTGAGTTGCTTGCTTCTGGCTCGAGTCATAGGACCTTCAGATATGGCTAGAGCTCCTCCATCAGCTGGATCATCCATGCTCTCATTATCTTCTTTGTTTGGCTGGTCCATGATCATATCAGCTCTATACTCAGCTTCAGCACTTGAACAGGAGATAACCTTCTGCTTCTTACTCTTCCAAGTGACCAAGTTCCCTCCAATGAATGTACAATACCCAGTAGTTGATCTTCTGTCCACTCTATCTCCTGCCCAATCAGCATCACAATATCCAACCACTTCTGTACTGCCATTACAACCCATCCAAACTCCTTGACCAGACGTGCCACTCAAATACCTCAGTATCCTATCAACCATCTTCCAATGATGGACCTTTGGCGGCTGCATATGTTGACTCACTTGATTCACCGCAAAGCATATATCTGGCCTAGTGATGGTCAAGTAGATCAGCTTGCCAACCATCTTCCTGTATAGCTTAGGATCCTCAAACAGCTGCTTCTCTTCAACCTCCCCCTCACGCAGAACCTTATATCCCTCCTCGAGAGGTGTCTTGGCTATCTTTCCTCCAAGCACATCAGTCTCCTTCAACATATCCATAGTATACTTCCTTTGAGACATAAACAAACCCTCCTTTGATCTGCATATCTCAATGCCCAGAAAATACTTCATCTCTCCCAAATCCTTGATGTCAAACACAGATTTGAGAAACTCCTTAGTGGCCTGAATCCCTGCCTTATCACTTCCTGTGATAATCAAATCATCCACATACACTAGAATCACAATGCTCCCTGAAGGTCCTGTCAAGGTGAAGAGAGTGTGATCTAGTTCAGACTTCCTAAAGCCTCTCCCATTGAGTGTTGTACTCAGCTTCTTGTACCAAGCTCTTGGTGACTGCTTCAACCCATATATTGCTTTCTTCAATCTCAAAACATTCCCTGGCTTTACTAGATGCTCAAGACCAGGAGGTGGATGCATGTATACTTCATCTTCAAGTTCACCTTGCAAGAAAGCATTCTTCACATCCATTTGCCACAAATCCCACTCAAAGTTTGTTGCAATGGATAACACAATTCGAATTGTATGAAGCTTGGCCACTGGTGCAAAAGTATCAATGTAATCTTCCCCATAAGTCTGTGTAAATCCTCTTGCGACCAGCCTAGTCTTGCGCCTATCTATCTCCCCATTTGCAAGATACTTGATGGTGAAGATCCATCTGCTTGAAACTGCCTTCTTCCCTTTAGGTAACTCACTCTCATACCAAGTATCATTCCTGATCATTGCATCCCTTTCATCTCCTACTGAATCTCTCCAAACCTTGTGCTTCATAGCTTCTTCATAAGATCTTGGTATCTCATTCTCATCCAAGTTACACAAAAACACCATGTGCTCTTCTGGATATTCTGCAAAGGAACATACGGCTTGAGAAGGATGCTCCACAGCCTGGGCATTGTAGTACACTCTCGTGTTTACCCAGTTGGAAGCATCCCTCTTTATCCTTGTGCTCCTTCGCAAAACCTGAACCTGATCCTCAGCTTGAACCTGTGCTTGAACCTCTGTTTCTATCTCACTCACCTCCTCTGTGTTGAGATAAGAGGATGGAGAGAAGATACATTGATAGAGGAAGAGTATTGGGGCAGAGAGTAACTTTGGGAATTTACCACAGTAACTTTAGTTTTACTGTGGTAACTAAGGTAAAGGCTTGGGAATTTACATTGGACCCTTATGGTGAAGGGGATCACACCCAAGATGAGTCTGGATAAGGGAGGAGGTGTTTAGATAAGGTCTAGTCATAGCTGGAAAAGTAAAGCACTTTTACAGCCTGTCCAAGCATGTGAAGCAAAAGGAGCTCCAGCCTGTCCATTGACGTCACATGCTTATGGATTTCGAAATCCCTTTTGTATTAGCCTTATCTCTTCATATATATCTTGTATCTGAGACATTAAATCAATTAATGGAGATTTGAGTCTCTCTCTCTTGATTCTCTCACTAAAATCTCTTAATCTCTTTAATCTTTGAATCTAAGTATCTATGGTTGTTTGAATCATTCTCTAAACACAAAAGTGTTTATTTTGAATCATTCTCTAAACACAAAAGTGTTTATGGTATCAGAGCCAGGTTCCTTGAAAAGGAGAGAGTGATTTCGTTTTTCTAAATGTTCTTGGGTGTTCTTGAGAGTTCTTGAGATTTTTCAAGAGCTAGATCCTTTAAAAGTCAAGTGTGTGTCTGTTGGTGTTTCTTTTGGAGAGTCAGCTTCAAGGGAGTCCGTTTAGGTGTTTCTCAAGGTCAGAAGAGGGGTCTAGCTAGTTGGTAAGCTTGGCGTGTGAGATTAGAAGCATTTGGGGGAAGATCTAGGCTAAAGGTTGTTGCTTTAGGCTAAAGAAAATGGAGCTGCTTCAATCTGGTACAACAAGGCGTGAAGAGAAGAAAGAGAGAGGGAATGAGTGGGGGTGGTTCTCACAGATGAAAACAACACTGAAAAGGTGTGGAGTTTGGAGAAACCATGAGAAGAAAGAGTCTTTGATGGGTAAAGCTGCTGAGAAAGATCAGACAGCAAGAGAAACAAATGGAGATTGCTTTAGTCTTGAAGAAAGTACACTGCTTGAGAAGATTGAAGATGTTTATGAGAACAAGATCAGTCTTAGGAGAGTGTATGAAGTCAAGAAGGTGATTAGTGAAGTTAAACCAGGAAGAGAAGGGTTCAATAATCATGTGAGGAAGCTACAACATTTGTGGGTTGAACTACAAGGGTTGAGATCCCATGTGGATGGGGATACTACACAAGAGCAAGCGACAGTCTTGAAGCTCTTGGCGAGCATGGAGTCATCATATGGGTGGCTGGTGGAGATGGTTCTAAGAGGGGAACAGCTTCCGGAAATGGAAGAGATCTGTGTGCTTATAAGAAGGGCGTATGAGATAATGAGAGATGATGAGAGGCTAACCATGAGTAGGAGTGAGAGCTCATGGAAGCCAACTGGGAGTAGGAGTGAGAGCTTCCAGAAGGTAACCATGAGTAGGAGTGAGAGCTCATGGAGGCTAACCGGGAGTAGGAGTGAGGGCTTCCGGAAGAAGAGGAGGTGCAGAATGCTATCCAAAGCTTCTATCAACATAGGAAAGGGTAGGAAGAGAGTTGTGGGAGAGTGTTCTTACTCAGCCTACATGGGGGAATCAGTAGAAGACAGTGGGGTGTTAAAAGAGCAGGAGAAAGGGAATGGAGCTGATGATCGCATCACCAGGAAAGAATGGAGAGTGTTCATGGAACAAGTACAAGCCTTAGCAGCAAGCAGGAAGCATGCTATACAATCCAGAGCATCTAAACCCATTGTGATTGATTCTTGAGCAAGCCATCATATGATCAGTGATAGGAGGCTTATAAGTGAGATCAAGGCTGCAACAGGGAGTGTTATGATAGCTAATGGTGCTATGATCCCAATAGAAGGAGTGGGAAAGCTAAAACTGTTTGAGAAGGACACAGCTGCCTTCTACATGCCTCAGTTCACTTCAAATCTATTATCTGTGAAGAAAGCTACCATTGATCTTGATTGTCAAGTAGTATTCAGACCTGATGAAGTTGAGTTTCAAGATTTGAAGACTGGGAGAGTTATTGGCAGAGGAGACAGCAAGAATCAGCTATACCATCTTCAAATGGCTAAGAATTCTAAACTCCTTGATTCTGTGTGCTTAAGTAGTGCTGTTGATAGGTGTGATAGTATGACTTGGCATGCTAGATTGGGACATCCTCATGCTCGTGCAATTGAATTGATCATGCCTAATATGTCATTTAATCACTTAGAGTGCGAGGCTTGCATATTAGGAAAGCATTGTAGGACTGTGTTTCCAAGTTCAGAAACTACTTATGAGCATTGCTTTGATCTAGTTCATTCAGATGTGTGGACGGCTCCTTGTTTGTCTAGAGATAGCCAGAAGTACTTTGTGACATTCATTGATGAGAAGTCTAAGTATACTTGGCTTACATTGCTTCCATCTAAAGATAGGGTGCTAGAAGCATTTATGAACTTCCAAGCATATGTATCTAATCAATACAATGCTACTGTGAAGGTACTGAGATCAGATAATGGAGGTGAATACATCAGCAATGCCTTCAAGAATCATCTAGCCAAGCATCGGATTGTGCATCAGACTAGCTGCCCTTATACACCACAGCAGAATGGTGTAGCTGAGAGGAAGAACATGCACTTGATGGAGGTTGCTAGATCGATGATGTTTCATGCAAATGTCCCAAAACGTTTTTGGAGTGATGCTGTGCAGACTGCTTGCTATCTCATCAACCGGGTTCCAACCAAGATATTGAAGAATCTGTCTCCATTTGAAGTGTTGAACAAGAGCAAACCTGTCATTGATCATCTACGTGTCTTTGGGTGTGTGTGCTATGTCATGGTTCCAGGAGAGCAGAGAAACAAGTTGGAGGCAAAGAGTACTAAGGCTATGTTCATTGGTTACTCTATCACTCAGAAGGGGTACAAGTGCTATGATCCTGAAGCAAGGAGAGTGATGGTATCTAGAGAAGTGAAGTTTGTTGAAACAAAAGGTTATTATGAAGAAAAGGAGTGGGAAAATCTGAAGGATTTGTCTCAAGCTCCATCTGATAAGGCAACAATACTGAGAGTGTTGTTAGAGAAGCTCGGGATAGGATTATCCCAGGATCAGGAAACCGGAAGGAGGGAGTCTCCCAATCAGAGTGGTGGAGCTGGAAGAACAACTCCTCTTGATCATGAGAGGGGAATGGAACTGAATCTGGTGAGCAAGAGCAAAACCAAGAGGATTCAGGTCTTCATGATCAAGATACATCACAAGAAGTTGCGAACAATGAGGTTCAGTCTAGTGGAGAAGTGGATGAGGTTCAGTCTAGTGTAGAAGAACAAGTCAGACCGGCCAGTTCAGAAGAAGAGCAAGTGGAGCCGGTTAGTGTGCAAACTGAAGATCAGGTTCAAGCTTTGAGGAGGAGCACAAGGATAAAGAGGGATCCTTCCAACTGGGTAAACACGAGAGTGTACTACAATGCCCAGGCTGTGGAGCATCCTTCTCAAGCCGTGTGTTCCTTTGCTGAGTTTCCAGAGGAGCATTATGCCTTTATGATTAGTCTAGATGAGAGTTATGTACCAAGGACTTATGAAGAAGCTATGTTAGACAAGGAATGGAAAGAATCAGTGGGAGCTGAAGCAGGTGCTATGATCAAAAATGATACATGGTATGAGAGTGAGCTGCCTAAGGGAAAGAAAGCTGTATCTAGTAGATGGATCTTCACAATCAAGTATCTTGCAAATGGACAGATTGATAGGAAGAAGACCAGATTGGTTGCAAGAGGATTTACACAGACCTATGGAGAGGATTACATTGATACCTTTGCACCAGTAGCTAAGCTACATACAGTTCGGATTGTGTTGTCCATTGCAACAAACTTGGAGTGGGATTTGTGGCAGATGGATGTGAAGAATGCTTTCTTACAAGGTGAGCTAGAAGATGAGGTATACATGCTTCCTCCTCCTGGTCTTGAGCATCTAGTAAAGCCAGGGAATGTTTTGAGATTGAAGAAGGCAATATATGGGTTGAAACAATCACCTAGAGCTTGGTACAGGAAGCTGAGTACAACACTCAATGGGAGAGGCTTTAGGAAGTCTGAATTAGATCACACTCTCTTCACTTTGACAGGACCTTCAGGGATCATTGTGATTCTAGTGTATGTGGATGATTTGATTATCACAGGGAGAGATAAGGCAGGGATTCAAGCTACTAAGGAGTTTCTCAAATCTGTGATTGACATCAAGGATTTGGGAGAGATGAAGTATTTTCTGGGCATTGAGATATGCAGATCAAAGGAGGGTTTGTTTATGTCTCAAAGGAAGTATACTATGGATATGTTGAAGGAGACTGATGTGCTTGGAGGAAAGATAGCTAAAACACCCCTTGAGGAGGGATATAAGGTTCTGCGTGAGGGGGAGGTTGAAGAGAAGCAGTTGTTTGAGGATCCTAAGCTATACAGGAAGATGGTTGGCAAGCTGATCTACTTGACCATCACACGGCCAGATATATGTTTTGCTGTAAACCAAGTGAGTCAGCATATGCAGGCGCCAAGGGTACATCACTGGAAGATGGTTGATAGGATACTGAGGTATTTGAGTGGCACGCCTGGTCAAGGAGTGTGGATGGGATGCAATGGCAGCACATAAGTAGTGGGCTATTGTGATGCTGATTGGGCAGGAGATAGAGTGGACAGGAGATCAACTACTGGCTATTGTACATTCATTGGAGGGAACCTAGTTACTTGGAAGAGTAAGAAGCAGAAGGTCATCTCTTGTTCAAGTGCTGAGGCTGAATATAGGGCTATGTTGAAGTTGACAAACGAGTTGGTGTGGATCAAGGGTATCTTGAAGCATCTGGAGATTGAGCAGAGTACTCCTATGACAATGCACTGTGACAATCAAGCAGCTATCCATATTGCTTCTAACTCAGTCTTTCATGAGAGAACGAAGCACATAGAAGTGGATTGTCACAAGGTGAGGCAGATGATTATCTTAGGAGTGATTCTGCCATGTTATACAAGGAGTGAGGATCAACTGGCTGATGTGTTTACTAAGGCAGCGAGATTAAAGACAATGGAGTCCTTACTTTCTAGGCTTGGGCTCATTGATCCTACTCCCAGGAGCTGATCCCCTTAACCATGGAGTCTCCACTCTTTTTCCCTCATCAAGGTTTTATCCCAATGGGTTTTCCTTGGTGAGGTTTTTAATGAGGGAGATCTTCATGGTTTCCAAGCTTGACTTGTTCTACATGGTCAAGCTTGAGGGGGAGTGTTGAGATAAGAGGATGGAGAGAAGATACATTGATAGAGGAAGAGTATTGGGGCAGAGAGTAACTTTGGGAATTTACCACAGTAACTTTAGTTTTACTGTGGTAACTAAGGTAAAGGCTTGGGAAGTTACATTGGACCCTTATGGTGAAGGGGATCACGCCCAAGATGAGTCTGGATAAGGGAGGAGGTGTTTGGATAAGGTCTGGTCATAGCTGGAAAAGTAAAGCACTTTTACAGCCTGTCCAAGCATGTGAAGCAAAAGGAGCTCCAGCTTGTCCATTGACCTCACATGCTTATGGATTTTGAAATCCCTTTTGTATTAGCCTTATCTCTTCATATATATCTTGTATCTGAGACATTAAATCAATTAATGGAGTTTTGAGTCTCTCTCTCTCTTGATTCTCTCACTAAAATCTCTTAATCTCTTTAATCTTTGAATCTAAGTATCTATGGTTGTTTGAATCATTCTCTAAACACAAAAGTGTTTATTTTGAATCATTCTCTAAACACAAAAGTGTTTACTCTGGATCATGAACCTCTCCCTGCTCATTCACACCGACCTGAGGAACATTCTCTACTTCTTGTGTCACCTCTTGATCATGATGACCTGAATCCCCTTGGTGCTGCTCTTGCACTCTTGATTCAGACTCATTTCCCCCCTCATGATCAAGGGGAGTTGTTCTTTCAGGTTCTCTAACCTTATCCTGGGACATGTTTACCCCAAGCCTTTCCAATATGTTCCTCAGATTCTCTGCCATGTTTCTTGGTTCTTGAGACAGATCTTCCAAGTCTTCCCAATTCTTTTCTTCATAATACCCCTTGGCCTCTATGGCTCTCCTTACTCCTGAGGCATTACTTAAACATGATACATTGAAACAAGACAAGTGAACAGAAGCAAAAACATCATAGAGTAAAAGTCTTCTCCCAAAGTTGTATTTTATCGGTTTTGGCTTGTATGCTGCATCTGGAGGTGCTTCTTTGATGAGGATGAAGCAAGTGAAGTCCTGATGTCTCTCCTGGTTTAGATCAGGCGGCTTGAAACGTTTGTCTTCCTCACGCTTGTTCTTTCCCTTGGTATGCTTCAAAGCTTCCATATAATCTGCACATGACTCTTTTGACAAAAACAAGTGCATCATATCTGTGTAATTAATAAAAGAACTCTTGAAAACATGATTAGTTACCTTAGCATGCTCACCTGGTCGCCATAGATAGGTTTGAGATGTTCTAAATTCAAAAAAATTCAAACAAAGTAAACACAGAATCACCCGACTTGTAAAATTCATAACTCTTTCATATGAGAAGCTTTGGACATGATTCCAATTCGACGTGAGACCATGATGAGTTAAGTTTCTATGGCAGTTGAGTTTGTTGCTTAATTCCTTCTGGTTGCTGAGATATGATCCTCGGACTGCTCCTATGTCAAAGCTGGCGGCTAGACAGCTTCCAAGATTTGATTGTTGCATCTCCAATTTAGCCAAAGATCCATTCTTGATACTCTGATCATTACTATAGTCTCTCTTTTCGAAAATTCTAGTACTCAGAACTGTTTGACCTGTACCAATAGAAAGCAAATCAGGTTTCATTCGTTTCTTTGAATCTAGATAATTACCTCGGGTTGGTTTATTTGGAGATTGATGTAGACTGATTCCATCTAGTGGTTTCTCCTTGATTCGAGAAGAAAAAATGAGTTCTCCTCCTATTCCAGTAATCACTTCACCATTTACTCTAGTGAAATCTCCATCTCCACTCTTCGTTTGACAATCTCTGAAATGGTATTGAAGCTTTTGCAAATCTGGTGGCTTCCACACCTTGACATGATCAAGAAGCAAGGCATTTTGATCAGCTTCCAACTCTTTATTACCCCAACTGGTTCTACCACGAGCAGAGCACTCTCCAAGGATGATAAGTATGCTGGCATATGCTCCAGGTTTCCACAAGTAGAACTGTAAACTTCCACCCCAATCTGATATAAGCAGCTCACAGAATTTGGCTAAACCGATATGTTTTGCGGAATTGACAATATCTTGATGATCATTTGCTGCGTTTTCTGGTTTGTTGGATCCAGGAAAGAGTGGGTAACATTCTCCAATTGGTTTCGTAGTGAAACTCTTTCTGAGCAGAGACGTGCATCCCTTTAGCTTCAGAGGGTAAAAGATCATCAAAAACAATTGTTGTTGCTGCCGATTTCTTCTCAATCACTAAGGGATTGTTCCTGTGATTCCACAACTCTCCTCCAGGCTCAAATACAACATGTTCCATGCCCAGTTTGAAAGATTAAGAGAAGATTAAGGAACAGAATGAGAGATTATGAAGAGATTAGAATAGAATCATGATTAAGAGAGTATGAACTTAGAGAGATAAACTCAGAACTGTATGATTTATTATTAATGACAAGAGTTACAATCTATAGTGTGAGATCATAAGGGTTTTTGAAATCAAAGAGCTAAGCTAAGCATGTGAAGTCAACAAGGAGAGGATAAGCTTTCTTTAGACCGGCCAATCAGCTTCTCCACATGCTTGGAGTATCTGGCATCTTGGACCAAGATGCTCTTGCCTTTCCAGCTGTGCCTGCCTGTCAAGCCGCGCCTCTTCTTATCCTCCAACGGTCTGATCCATCAGCCAAAGCCTCTCCTTTCCACATGAGTTACTCTGGTAACTTCTTATGACCGTGTGGTCGAGGTTTCACTTATCTGAATGTGTACGGACCGTACGGCCTTGTACGGTCAGGCCATTGTGAACCTCTCCCATCACACCAATGCTTAACATACTCCCTTCAGTCTTAACCCCCTTTGTGCTTCACATCTTTATACTTAACTCTTCAACACTCCCCCTCAAGCTTAGCTTTGTGAAGTCTAAGCTTGGACACTATGAGATCTTCCTCATTAAAAACCTCACCAAAGAAAACCCATTGGGACAAAACTTTGATGAGGGAAAAAGAGTAAAGACCTCATAGTAAGGGGCTCAGCTCCTAGGTGAAAGATCAATGAGTCCCAACCTGATGTAGATGGACTCCATTGTCTTCATCCTTGCCGCTTTTGTGAACACATCAGCCAGTTGATCCTCACTCCTTGTATAGCATGGCAGAATCACTCCCAAGACTATCATCTGCCTCACCTTGTGACAATCCACTTCAATGTGCTTGGTTCTCTCATGGAAGACTGAGTTGGAGGCAATGTGGATTGCGGCTTGGTTATCACAATGTATTGTCATTGGCGCCACTTGCTCAATCTCAATGTGCTTCAAGATCCCCTTGATCCATACCAACTCATTAGTGAGCTTCAGCATTGCTCTATACTCTGCCTCCGCACTAGAACATGAGACCACCTTCTGCTTCTTGCTCTTCCAAGTCACAAGGTTCCCTCCAATGAAGGTGCAGTAGCCGGTTGTAGATCTTTTGTCTGCTCTATCTCCAGCCCAATCTGCATCACAGTAACCAATAACTTCTGTACTCCCATTGCATCCCATCCAGACTCCTTGGCCTGGTGATCCGTTGAGGTAGCTTAGCACTCTATCTACCATTCTCCAATGGTGATCCTTTGGAGCTTGCATGTGTTGACTCACCTGATTCACAGCAAAGCAGATATCAGGTCGTGTGATTGTTAGGTAGATTAGCTTACCCACTAGCTTCCTATAAAGCTTAGGGTCATGGAACAGCTTGCTGTCTTCAAGCTCCCCCTCTCTTGGTACTTTGTACCCATCCTCCATTGGCATTTTCGCGGTTTGTCCTCCAAGTTTACCTGCATCTTTCAAAAGATCAAGTGTATATTTTCTTTGGGACATGAATAATCCTTCCTTGGATCTACAAATCTCAATCCCAAGAAAGTATTTCATCTCTCCAAGATCTTTAATCTCAAACACAGACTTGAGATAGTCTTTGATTTCTTGTATTCCAACCTTATCACTCCCAGTAATGATAATGTCATCAACATAGACCAATAGACAGATGATACCTGAGGTTGTGTTTAGAGTGAACAAGGTATGGTCCAGTTCAGACTTCCTGAAGCCTTTTCCATTCAGTGTAGTACTCAGCTTGTGATTGTGAGATTTGAGAGCTCTGGCTGTGTATGTGTAAGAAAAGCCATTAAAGGCAAAGATAAGGTCTTGAACTAGTTGAATAAGAGGTCTGATGAAACTAGTATGAACTTGAATCAGAAACAAAGAGACTTTGAGAGATTAAGAGATTAGAGACTAAGAAAGGGGTAGATTAAGGGAATCTGATCAAGAACACACTTTTATAATTATGAAGGAGATGGGGAAAACCCCCATACTCTCTTAAGAGATTACAAAACGTCCAAGACACATCCTTATATAGGCTTTACATCATTGCAACTCATAAACCTATATCTGATGGCTATAATTAACTTAAGGGAATGGATGGTGTAGATGAGATGGTCTTCTTGTAATATCTGATCACTTTAATTCAAACAAGGCAAGCTGGCGCCTGATCACTGATTGGTTCTCCTTAGGCTCCTCTTCATCTTCCCAAGTTACTGTCCAGATTCATAGTCAAGGCTGCTCTTCCTTTCCAGCAACAGCCAGCCTGTTTCTTTACTAAAGTAGCCAATCACACTCCAAAGGGATCTTCTTGATACTCCTTTGATGCCTTAGGATCAGAACCTTATCCCTTCGTCCAGCACACTCTAATGCTGCCCTATTCTTGCACAGACTTAGTACAAGCTTCCCGAGATGTCAGGCTGCGCCCTATTTTCGCACCAACTTCATATCTTCTCAAATGGTTGAGTTATGCACTTTTGGGATCGACCTGGTATGTACGGATCCGTACGGTCCGTACACGTCCGTACCAAATCCGTACTACCTCACCCTAATATTGCACACTCGCCCATTTGCTCCTCAACACTCTTCTAAGTCTCTCCTAGACTTTTCCCTTGCTTAGAACATCCCTCATATCACTTCTGAACACCTTTAGACTCCTCATCACTTTTGATAGGCAATCTCTAAAGCTCTTGCCCTATCTTTGTACAAGATCCATCTCAACTTAACACCTTTAGCTCCTCCATTCCTTTCTTCAAGTTAACACTCCCCCTCAAGCTTGACTCTAGATGATCCTAAGTCAAGTTTGGAACCTTGAAGAACTTCCTCATTAAAAACCTCACCAAGAAAAACCCTTTGGGACAAAACCTTGATGAGGGAAAAAGAGTAAAGTCTCCAAGGCCTAGGGATTGGCCAGTGAGTCTTTGTGCCTTACCAACAATGTAAGGGACACAAAGACTCTGGATCATGGCCCTCATGTGATGCAAGATAGAACCCACTCCTCTTGCTCATCATCAACACTTCTTGTACTCTTCTTTAGACAGATCTTGGTCTCTCCCCCTTTCTCACAACCTTCTTGTTGTGATCAAGTGCTCGGACTACCAGATCTTCCTTGATAGATACAAGCTGAGTCTTGGCTGCTTCTTCTTCATGAGTCACCACCATGTTACTGAAACCTTCATGACAGGATGCTTCAGACTGTAGTACCAATCACCTCACTCTAGAGGCCGCATTGGTGATTGCTTCTTCATCCTTCATTATGCTTCATAACTGATCTGCTCCTCTTCTTGAATAACCACCAAGTACTCTCAGATCATGTAAGCTTCAACACTCCCCCTCAAGCTTGAGACTCTCACAGGAACAAGCTTGGATGGATAGCTTCATGATCTGCACCATTACTCCATTGCAACACCTTCTGAACTTGCCATCTTCATGGAGTGCTTGTGGAAGCTTCAGCTACCTCTTCAGCCACCTCACACTAGAAGCCGCACTGATAGAGTCTTCATCTTCTCACAGCCAAGAGTGCTCTGAACACTCTCTTGCCTAGACACGCCACTGCCTAGACCCGGATGGCTCCTTCTTCTTCAGTTGCTTGCAATGGACCTTCTGAACCTTCTTGGTCCGACTGATAGCTCACTAAACTCCCCTCCTCAAGCTTGGATTGAGTATACGTCCAAGCTTGCAAGTGAGCTTCAGTGAGACTACACATCAGCGGCGCATCACCACTTCTTTCTCAACTCTCCATTGCTCCACACAATGGGCTAAGTCTTCCTCTTTCAACTCGGATGGATGGTGAACCAAGAACACCTCTTGTGAACCTGAAACATCACTCAAACTCCAGCAAAGATAAGACACAAGTGCATTGGGTCAACCCTTGATGCATCATCAAGTTTGAACACCAATGTCTTTAAGCAATGCAACAGATTAAACTAGACATTTTCAAGTTCTAATCTTTGCAAACAAACTCTCTAAGCACAAGTAAGATCATAACAGATTCAATACAAGCTACCTAGGCAATTTTTAAAGCTTCTTTACTCAGCATTTAGACATGAATCTAATGCTTCAATGTAAGACAGCCATTTGACAGTATGCACTAACCTTAATCAGTTTCAATTCATGAATGCAAGAATACAATCCATCACACATTCATTTATAACTTAGGCTAAGCATTACTATCATCACTTATCATCAGACAATGCATTACTTTCAATCTGTTTTCAGTTCATGAGCTTCAAACAATACCATTTCACATTTAGCAAACTCATTACTTAACAGGAGCAAGCATTTTACTCTTTAAACACTAAACAAGCCTTTAAAGCATCCTGGGACAGATTCAACTAATTTTGTTTAGCAATCACACATTATCCTCAGTTTTTTTCAATCAATACACATCACAATAACCAGGCACAGTCACACCACAAGCTCAATATCAAGAACGTTTTAAAGAATCGCTTACACAAGGAACCAGGTTGGTTCCTTAACCTTTCATGAAACCGGCCATGCTTTGTTGGTCTTGAGAGTGTGGATCGTCACCCACCTCTTTCACCTTCTGTTCATGGCCTCCATCTTGTACCATCAGCTTCAAAGACCCCTCCTTTCTTCATCTTCACTAGGCGCCAAGCTCTTGACACCATCTTCTTTGGAACCGGATGTGATCTTCTCTTGGACAAGGCGCCTTGGTACAAGGATAGCTAGGCCTTGTCCATACACCTTTGCTTCCACTGAGAATCACCATCAGGACAGGAAGAGAACAGGATGAGGAACCATGAGAACTCGCCAAGCTTCAGTCTTCTTCTTCATAAGAAGCTGAACCGGATGGAGAGAGCTTCTATGGTTTGGATTTGAGCTGAGGAGAGAGCAGTGTGTTTGCGGAAGCTTCAGCTCAGGTTCTGATGAACCTGGCTCTGATACCATGTGAGATTTGAGAGCTTTGGCTGTGTATGTGTAAGAAAAGCCATTAAAGGCAAAGATAAGGTCTTGAACTAGTTGAATAAGAGGTCTGATGAAACTAGTATGAACTTGAATCAGAAACAAAGAGACTTTGAGAGATTAAGAGATTAGAGACTAAGAAAGGGGTAGATTAAGGGAATCTGATCAAGAACACACTTTTATAATTATGAAGGAGATGGGGAAAACCCCCATACTCTCTTAAGAGATTACAAAATGTCCAAGACACATCCTTATATAGGCTTTACATCATTGCAACTCATAAACCTATATCTGATGGCTATAATTAACTTAAGGGAATGGATGGTGTAGATGAGATGGTCTTCTTGTAATATCTGATCACTTTAATTCAAACAAGGCAAGCTGGCGCCTGATCACTGATTGGCTCTCCTTAGGCTCCTCTTCATCTTCCCAAGTTACTGTCCAGATTCATAGTCAAGGCTGCTCTTCCTTTCCAGCAACAGCCAGCCTGTTTCTTTACTAAAGTAGCCAATCACACTCCAAAGGGATCTTCTTGATACTCCTTTGATGCCTTAGGATCAGAACCTTATCCCTTCGTCCAGCACACTCTAATGCTGCCCTATTCTTGCACAGACTTAGTACAAGCTTCCCGAGATGTCAGGCTGCGCCCTATTTTCGCACCAACTTCATATCTTCTCAAATGGTCGAGTTATGCACTTTTGGGATCGACCTGGTACGTACGGATCCGTACGGTCCGTACACGTCCGTACCAAATCCGTACTACCTCACCCTAATATTGCACACTCGCCCATTTGCTCCTCAACACTCTTCTAAGTCTCTCCTAGACTTTTCCCTTGCTTAGAACATCCCTCATATCACTTCTGAACACCTTTAGTCATCACTTTTGATAGGCAATCTCTAAAGCTCTTGCCCTATCTTTGTACAAGATCCATCTCAACTTAACACCTTTAGCTCCTCCATTCCTTTCTTCAAGTTAACAGTGATACCAGGCTCTAGGTGATTGCTTCAATCCATAGATAGCCTTCTTCAATCTTAGGACATTCCCTGGCTTCACAAGACTCTCAAGACCCGGAGGAGGCTGCATATACACCTCATCTTCAAGTTCCCCTTGTAGAAATGCATTCTTCACATCCATTTGCCACAATCCCCATTCAAGGTTAGTAGCAATTGATAAGATGATTCGGATGGTGTGAAGCTTAGCTACTGGAGCAAATGTGACTATGTAGTCCTCTCCATATGTCTGTGTAAACCCTCTAGCCACAAGCCTGGTCTTCTTCCTATCAACCGTCCCATCTGGTCTATACTTGATTGTAAATATCCATTTACATGATACTGCCTTCTTCCCTTGAGGCAGCTCACTCTCATACCAGGTTCCATTCTTAACCATAGCATCAGCCTCATCCGCAACTGAGTTTCTCCACTCTTTGTCTTTCATTGCCTCCTCATATGTCCTTGGTATGTAGCTTGTATCCAAACTTGTCATAAAGGCACAATGCTCGTTTGGGAACTCGGCAAATGAACAGACAGCTTGACTAGGATGTGCAACGGCTTGAGCATTGTAATAGACTCTGGTATTGGTCCAGTTAGATGGATCCTTCCTTACTCTCGTACTTCTTCTTAATGGCACTGTCTCCATAAGTGGCTCACTGACCACCTCAGGTTCTATAGCCGTTTCATTCAGTACCTCTTCCCTTTCTTCAGGTTGTATCTCCATCTGATCTCTTCTTTCTTCAGTTGCATCTTCATTGTGCATCACTTGTTGATCAGGACTTGAGCTCCCTTCATTCTCATGAGCTGTATCAGACTTGTTTCCCCCTTCATGATCAGCATGGGATGTGTCTTCAGCTTCATTTTGAACTGGTGCTTCTCGCCCTTTTGGATCCTGGGTTGTATTGATCCCAAGACCATCCAAGATCATCCTAAGACTCGCGGCCTTATCAGATGGTTGAGCTAGATCTTCCAGATCTTCCCAGCTCCTTTCTTCATAGTAACCTTTAGTTTCTATGAACTTTACGTCCCTTGAAACTAGAAGTCTTCTTGTTTGCGGATCAAAGCATTTGTATCCTCTTTGTGTTGTTGAGTATCCCACAAACATGGCTTGGGTACTCTTAGGCTCCAACTTGTTCCTCATGTCTCCTGGAATCAGCACATAACATAGGCTTCCGAACACTCTCAAATGGCTTAGACATGGCTTGACCTTATTCAGTACTTCAAACGGTGATTGATCTTCCAAGACTCTTGTAGGAATTCGGTTGATCAAGTAGCAGGCTGAGATCACAGCATCACTCCAAAATCTCTTTGGGACATTGGTTTGAAACATCATTGATCTTGCAACCTCCATTAGATGTTTGTTCTTTCTCTCAGCCACACCATTTTGTTGTGGAGCGTAAGGACAGCTAGTTTGATGAAGGATTCCGTGTAAGGCTAGATGTTGCTTGAAGGCATTGCTTGTATATTCCCCACCATTATCTGATCTGAAAATCTTAAGCTTGGCATTATAATGGTTAGATACATAAGCTTGAAAGTTTTTAAATGCTTCAAGAACTCTATCCTTAGTTTTAATGAGTGTTATCCAGGTGTATTTGGATTTTTCATCAATGAATGTTACAAAGTACTTATAATTTTCCCTAGACAAGCAAGGAGCAGTCCAAACATCAGAATGCACAAGATCAAAGCATTTCTCATATATAGTAGTTGAGTTTTTAAAGACTGTCTTACAATGTTTGCCCAAGATACATGCTTCACATTCATTATTTTTAAACATGACACCTGGTAACATTAAGCTTAAAGCCCTAACATGTGGATGACCTAATCTAGCATGCCATAATGCATCATTATTCAAACTAGAGATAGAACTAAACGAGAAACTTGAATTGGAAATGGGAGCTATGTCTTCTAGCATATAAAGCTCTCCTTTGGTAACTCCCTTGCCAATCATCTTTCTTGTGTCAATATCCTGAAACTTCACATCATTAGGACTAAAGATAACATTACAATGTAGATCAGTAGTACATCTTTTAACAGATAATAAATTTGATGTGAATTCAGGCATATAGAAAGCTTTAGACTCCTTATCAAACAGATTTAGATTTCCTATCCCTTTAATTGCAATTCTATCACCATTTGCAATCATCACATTTCCACAAGCAGGTTCTATATCCTTAATGAGACTAGTGTCACTAATCATGTGATGAGATGCACCTGAATCTACAATCAAAGGTTTTATCACATTTTTAGCAGCAAGTGTTCTAGGTAAATCATTCAAGCTGTTTAGAAATCTAGATGCATCATTTATCTCACTGTTATGACTTAGATAACCATGAGTTCTATCTATGTATGATGCAGCAAGAGAATATCCTAGAGGAGTGTTCATACAGTTACCATTCTCCTTGAGAGCTTTGATAAGGGCATCAATGTCTGATCTCCTTATCATCTCACCATCAGTGCTCTTCCCCGGAGTGTGCTGAGTGGTTAAGGCCTTCCCTTCACCTTCTCGCATGGCCTGTCCAGCTCCGGATGTTCCAGCTTCACTAGCTCCATCAGACAGATGCGCCCTTGCCTCTCTATCCTTCATGAACTTGGTAGGCTTGAGGTGAGGGTGTAGAATCCAGCATTGGCTCCTCTTATGGCCCTGCTTCTTGCAATGATCACACTTCCCTCCAAACTTCCCTTCATCAGTCTTGTAAGCCGCTTTGTTTGCTTGGATAGCATCAGCTTGATTTGCGAGTGTAAGCTCCCCCTTTCCTCCAAACAACCCAACTGATCCCTCCTCTCTTTGTATCTGCGCACATACATCTTCAAGGGAAGGGAGCTTTGGTGATCTCAAGATGTGCTTGATGAGGTCATTGTAGACCGGATTCAAGGTGAGCAACAACCCAAACACTTGATCCTGCTCTCTTCTCTCCATGAGAACATCTTGATCAGTGGTGTTAGGCGTCAGCATCTCTAGCTCAGACCATAAGGCTCTGAACTTTCCCAAGTGTTTAGTAAACTCCACCTCTTCTTGCACAAGTGTGTTGATTGATCTCTTCAACTCAAACACACGGCTCAGATTAGAGATGTTACCGTAGACCGTTTGGAGCGTATCCCATAGGTCCTTTGGCGTCTCACAGTAGCTGTAGGCTTCCAGGATTGAAGCTTCAAGTGACCCATGTAGTACAGTAAGCACCTTCAAGTCATCTTGATCCCACTTCTCTTGATCTACCACCATCAGCTCTTGACCGCCTTCTCCTTCTTTAGCAACTGGTTTCGGAGCTCCATCTGAGATATGGCTCCATAAACCCTTGCTCCCAACTGCCGCTTTCACCAAGCGAGACCACAACAGGTAGTTAGTACCACCCTTCAACGTAACCGCAACCGAGAGAGCCTTGCTCTTGCTTTCTTCCATTCCAAATGCTTAAGAACAACCGTAAATGAAATGAAGCTGAAGATTACTGAGATTTAGAAACCAGGAAATGGGCAACCTGGCTCTGATACCATGAAAGATTAAGAGAATGAAATGATTTAGAGAAGATTAAGGAACAGAATGAGAGATTATGAAGAGATTAGACTAGAATCATGATTAAGAGAGTATGAACTTAGAGAGATAAACTCAGAACTGTATGATTTATTATTAATGACAAGAGTTACAATATATAGTGTGAGATCATAAGGGTTTTCGAAATAAAAGAGCTAAGCTAAGCATGTGAAGTCAACAAGGAGAGGATAAGCTTTCTTTAGACCGGCCAATCAGCTTCTCCACATGCTTGGAGTATCTGGCATCTTGGACCAAGATGCTCTTGCCTTTCCAGCTGTGCCAGCCTGTCAAGCCGCGCCTCTTCTTATCCTCCAACGGTCTGATCCATCAGCCAAAGCCTCTCCTTTCCACATGAGTTACTCGGGTAACTTCTTGTGACCGTGTGGTCGAGGTTTCACTTATCTGAATGTGTACGGACCGTACGGCCTTGTACGGCCTTGTACGGTCAGGCCATTGTGAACCTCTCCCATCACACCAATGATTAACATACTCCCTTCAGTCTTAACCCCCTTTGTGCTTCACATCTTTATACTTAACTCTTCAACACAGTTCGTGTCTTGAAATCTCTACTGCTCTAGTCTTGTTCCACACAAAAGGACTGATGAGAAAAGTACCCAAGAATGTCTTTTGGAAACCGTTTGAATCAGTGACAAATAGATGCTCTACTCCACTGTCTGATTTTGATTTCATGGGTGCCTCCTCTTCTATTACATCCTGTTCGAAGAGAATCAGGTCGTCCTTGATGGGTTGATCATCTTTCTGAATGGTGATTGTTGGAATCTCGGTTTGATCTTCTTGAAGTAGTGCAGCCAAGTCTGATTGTGCAACTGAGTCTGGTTTTGCATTTTTGAGTTCTGAGACAGTTGAGGAATGCGCTTGGTTCTGTACTTCTAAGGATGGAGATATAGTCTTGGACTGTTTAAATTGTTTCTCCACATCCCTAAACGCTTGTGAAATTGCCTTCCTTATGCTATCTTCAAAGGAATGGGTTGATGTTTTGCTTGATGAAACCAGGTTACTAGATGGACTTGATCTCTTGCGGTCTGGTTGTTTCTGAACTGATAATGAAGAACATAGCTTTGTCTCAGGCCGCTTTTGAATAACTTCCTTGTGGTACTGTCTTGGAACGTACTCTCTACGCATCAAAGCCCTCAGCTTAAGCCATGTTTCCAGTGGTTCTTTTCCATCAAGTCTTCTGCACTTTATCAACTGATTCCACCATCTTAAAGCATGACCACAAAACTCAGCAGTAGCCATTTGAATCTTCTTTCTTTCAGCATAGTGTTGACTACTGAAAATCAACTCAATCTTCTTTTCCCACTTCACATAAGCTTCAGGAGCCGCCATGCCATGGAATGGAGGGATTTGAAATTCATATACAGCATGCTTCCGGTTCCTGTCAAACTGATCAAACTCTTTTTGCCTGTACTCATCTCTGGTTGATCTTGAGCATTCTCTATTTTTCTTTGGCTGATGTTTTCCTTTGTGCTCCTTCTCCATTGGTACCTGAGACACAAATAAAACAGAAACCAGTAACTAGTTCTAAGAGAAACAACACTCAGAATTAACAACAGATAATTTTTATAACGACAAGCAAATCAAATAAAACAGTTTGATAATCAGAACAATTCACCAACACAATATGATCGATCAATCTTAAACAGAGACAGATTAAATTCGAAATCTAATCAACCAAACAAGATAGATTATATTCAAAGTAATACGAACAGATCGGAATCACACAAATCCAAAACAGAAACAGATTAAGCAAATCGATTACTTCTGCAACAAGAATGTGAAAGTTTTTATCAGAAACGAGATCAACAAGCTTGAATCTATTAAAACTCAACAACACAATCATAGATCAATCAAAACTAGTGAGAATAAGAATAGATCGACAGGTTTTTAACAAACACAAACGGATTTATCAGATTTAAACACCAAGAACACAAATCAGATCAAACTCGACAGAATATGAACAGACCCAAAAAAATCAGAGATAAAAATCGAACACTTCCCTTCCAGAGTTGCTCTGATACCACTTGATGAGATCCTAGGATGATGCTCTGGAACAGATGGGATAATCCTTGCAGAAACGATCAAAAGACTCAAGCTTCTCAAGGTATGTGGATCGAATGGTGACACAAAAGGCTGCGGAAAGGCTTCTTGATACTCCTAGGCTTAGATCGGATATGACACACCTCTCTAAAGCCCTTGGGCGTTGGATATTACACACCAGCAGACTGGATATTACACACCAGACACACTTCAACTCGTCCAAGACAAGAGAGAAGAGAGAAAAGGGTTTTTGATAAAAGATTGCCTAATGATCAGGGGGGGTCACGACCAGAATATAAAGAGAGGCCCTTGTAAATGCACAAGGTCTCAAAAATAGAAATAAAAATAAAGGGAACAGGCTCCCTTGGAAACTAAACAAAGACCAAGTTTTCGAAATTATTCAAAACATAAAACATATGATAAAAATAACATAAGATAGATAATGTGGTTGGTCCGGGATCATCATCTAGGAGATGTGAAAGTAAACTTGTGGCCTCGTTAAAAACCTTCCTTTGGAAAACCCAGTGGGACAAAACCAAAGGTTAGGAAAAGAGCACACACAAGCTACTTGCCTAGATGATGATCAGCTTGAAGGTGGAGTAGCTTGAATGATGGTTAAGGTGTCTTGGATGATCAAGCTTCGGCCAAGACTAATGTATTCTTCTTGTTTCCAAATGTTCTTCAAGGTTGCATCCTCAGCTACAAGCTCTTCAGGTTCAGGTTCATGCTTCCAGTCCTTGGTGCTTTCCATGATCACATCATAACTGATAGATTTCGTGCTCCCTTGTTAAAACTTCAAACCCTAACCCTCAAGAAGCTCTGATATACCACTTGGTGTAGCCCTGGATAGGACTGTCTCTCCCTGGATCTCTTGTAGGTGGGGGTAATACTCTGATAATCCTTGCAAACAGAGAATCAAAGACTCGATCTGTATCAAGGCGTGTGGGTAGATGATAGATGATGATGATGGACTTTGCTAAAGAGCTATGGATTGCTCAGAAGCTGTTTTGCTAGTCAAAGACACAGGATTACCCTGTATTGTCTAAGATGGTTTCACAAGGAATTCCTTCCTTAAAGTGAGATCAATGTTCCTTAAGCTGAACAGAGAAAGCAAGAGACAAAGCAAGCAAAGCTGCTGGAAAATTCTTAGATTCAAAGTTGAGATTAGAATGAAAGCTGCGTACCAGTTTTAAAAGAAATCGACAAAACTAAACCCTAGAAGTAAACCAAGATGGTTTAATTCTAATTCTAATCCTAATCCAATTGAAATTGGTTTATTTTAAAATCCTAATTGTCTTTGGTTTAAATTAAATGAAAGCCCAATAAACTAAACCCATTACATTGCAATTAAATCAAACCAACAAGCTGGTTCTTCTTTGGTTTATGATGGGCCACGACTTGAACTTGATTTGGAGTGTCTCCTAATGAGCTTTAGATCCTCCACGTCCTGTTAGGCCAGCTAGAAAGCAAGTGGATCAAGATTATGGCTGCAACTCTCTTTTTGGACCGAAAAAGCCTTATTTCGCCTAGATCCAAATATAGCCCAACCCAGAAACTTCCTGACATGTTTTCCTTGTTCTCCATACATATTTGGACGAGGTGAATGGTCTCCATAGCTCCTGTTAAGCTCAGTTGGTTGAATCCTCTTTGTTCAAGTCGTTTCAAGGCAGTACCAACAATTCTTCTCTTCTCTCTATCCAGAACCTCATAGATCATGCCAATAAGAGTATGATACTGTCCATTAAACTGCACCATGATCAGTGGTATAGCTGACCCATACATTGGCCTCAATCCATTGATTCCAATCCTGATCAGGATCACATCAGAATCTCTTTGTAAGAAGCTTGATTTGGATAAATAAAGTGGTAGAGAATCACCAGGAAGTTGAATAAATCTCATAGGAGTTGGCACGAAGAAGTTATCCCACTTTCAAATCAGGTGATTCCAGCTTTCAAGTTTGGGAATAGCACAGCTTCTTCATCGTTCCAATCAAACCAGGATGAATCACTTTGTGAAAAGCTTGATTTGGATACATAAAGTGGTGGAGAATCACCAGGAAGTTTAATAAACCCATCGGAATTGGGATGAAGAAGTTATCCCACTTTCAAATAACGTGATTCCAGTTTCCCAGTTTGGGAATAGCACAGCTTGTTCGTCGTTCCTATCAAACCAGGATGAATCACTTTGTAAGAAGCTTGATTTAGATACATAAAGTGGTGGAGAATCACCAGGAAGTTGAATAAATCTCATAGGAGTTGGCATGAAGAAGTTATCCCACTTTCAAATCAGGTGATTCCAGTTTCCCAGTTTGGGAATAGCACAGCTTCTTCATCGTTCCAATCAAACGAGGATGAATCACTTTGTGAAAAGCTTGATTTGGATACAAAAAGTGGTGGAGAATCACCAGGAAGTTTAATAAATCTCATAGGAGTTGGGATGAAGAAGTTATCCCACTTTCAAATCAGGTGATTCCAGTTTCCCAGTTTGGGAATAGCACAGCTTCTTCGTCGTTCTAATCAAAACAGGATGAATCACTTTGTAAGAAGCTTGATTTGGATACATAAAGTGGTGGAGAATCACCAGGAAGTTGAATAAATCTCATAGGAGTTGGCATGAAGAAGTTATCCCACTTTCAAATCAGGTGATTCCAGTTTCCCAGTTTGGGAATAGCACAGCTTCTTCGTCGTTCTAATCAAAACAGGATGAATCACTTTGTAAGAAGCTTGATTTGGATACATAAAGTGGTGGAGAATCACCAGGAAGTTGAATAAATCTCATAGGAGTTGGCAAGAAGAAGTTATCCCACTTTCAAATCAAATGATTCCAGTTTCCCAGTTTGGGAATAGCACAGCTTCTTCGTCGTTCCAATCAAACCAGGATGAATCACTTTGTGAGAAGCTTGATTTGGATACATAAAGTGGTGGAGAATCACCAGGAAGTTGAATAAATCTCATAGGAGTTGGCATGAAGAAATTATCCCCTTTCAAATCTGGTGATTCCAGTTTCCCCGTTTGGGAATAGCACAGCTTCTTCGTCGTTCCAATCAAACCAGGATGAATCTCTTTGTAAGAAGCTTGATTTGGATACATAAAGTGGTGGAGAATCACCAGGAAGTTGAATAAATCTCATAGGAGTTGGCATGAAGAAGTTATCCCACTTTCAAATCAGGTGATTCCAGTTTCCCAGTTTGGGAATAGCACAGCTTCTTCGTCGTTCCAATCAAACCAGGATGAATCACTTTGTAAGAAGCTTGATTTGGATACATAAAGTGGTGGAGAATCACCAGGAAGTTGAATAAATCTCATAGGAGTTGGGATGAAGAAGTTATCCCACTTTCAAATCAGGTGATTCCAGTTTCCCAGTTTGGGAATAGCACAGGTTCTTCGTCGTTCCAATCAAACCAGGATGAATCACTTTGTAAGAAGCTTGATTTGGATACATAAAGTGGTGGAGAATCACCAGGAAGTTGAATAAATCTCATAGGAGTTGGCATGAAGAAGTTATCCCACTTTCAAATCAGGTGATTCCAGTTTCAAGTTTGGGAATAGCACAGCTTCTTCATCGTTCCAATCAAACCAGGATGAATCACTTTGTAAAAGCTTGATTTGGATACATAAAGTGGTGGAGAATCACCAGGAAGTTTAATAAATCCATCGGAGTTGGGATGAAGAGTTATCCCACTTTCAAATCAGGTGATTCCAGTTTCCCAGTTTGGGAATAGCACAGCTTCTTCGTCGTTCCAATCAAACCAGGATGAATCACTTTGTAAGAAGCTTGATTTGGATACATAAAGTGGTGGAGAATCACCAGGAAGTTGAATAAATCTCATAGGAGTTGGCATGAAGAAGTTATCCCACTTTCAAATCAGGTGATTCCAGTTTCCCAGTTTGGGAATAGCACAGCTTCTTCGTCGTTCCAATCAAACCAGGATGAATCACTTTGTGAAAAGCTTGATTTGGATACATAAAGTGGTGGAGAATCACCAGGAAGGTTAATAAATCTCATAGGAGTTGGGATGAAGAAGTTATCCCACTTTCAAATCAGGTGATTCCAGTTTCCCAGTTTGGGAATAGCACAGCTTCTTCGTCGTTCCAATCAAAACAGGATGAATCACTTTGTAAGAAGCTTGATTTGGATACATAAAGTGGTGGAGAATCACCAGGAAGTTGAATAAATCTCATAGGAGTTGGCATGAAGAAGTTATCCCACTTTCAAATCAGGTGATTCCAGTTTCCCAGTTTGGGAATAGCACAGCTTCTTCGTCGTTCCAATCAAACCAGGATGAATCACTTTGTAAGAAGCTTGATTTGGATACATAAAGTGGTGGAGAATCACCAGGAAGTTGAATAAATCTCATAGGAGTTGGCAAGAAGAAGTTATCCCACTTTCAAATCAGGTGATTCCAGTTTCCCAGTTTGGGAATAGCACAGCTTCTTCGTCGTTCCAATCAAACCAGGATGAATCACTTTGTGAGAAGCTTGATTTGGATACATAAAGTGGTGGAGAATCACCAGGAAGTTGAATAAATCTCATAGGAGTTGGCATGAAGAAGTTATCCCACTTTCAAATCAGGTGATTCCAGTTTCCCCGTTTGGGAATAGCACAGCTTCTTCGTCGTTCCAATCAAACCAGGATGAATCACTTTGTAAGAAGCTTGATTTGGATACATAAAGTGGTGGAGAATCACCAGGAAGTTGAATAAATCTCATAGGAGTTGGCATGAAGAAATTATCCCACTTTCAAATCAGGTGATTCCAGTTTCCCAGTTTGGGAATAGCACAGCTTCTTCGTCGTTCCAATCAAACCAGGATGAATCACTTTGTAAGAAGCTTGATTTGGATACATAAAGTGGTGGAGAATCACCAGGAAGTTGAATAAATCTCATAGGAGTTGGCATGAAGAAGTTATCCCACTTTCAAATCAGGTGATTCCAGTTTCCCAGTTTGGGAATAGCACAGCTTCTTCGTCGTTCCAATCAAACCAGGATGAATCACTTTGTAAGAAGCTTGATTTGGATACATAAAGTGGTGGAGAATCACCAGGAAGTTGAATAAATCTCATAGGAGTTGGGATGAAGAAGTTATCCCACTTTCAAATCAGGTGATTCCAGTTTCCCAGTTTGGGAATAGCACAGCTTCTTCGTCGTTCCAATCAAACCAGGATGAATCACTTTGTAAGAAGCTTGATTTGGATACATAAAGTGGTGGAGAATCACCAGGAAGTTGAATAAATCTCATAGGAGTTGGGATGAAGAAGTTATCCCACTTTCAAATCAGGTGATTCCAGTTTCCCAGTTTGGGAATAGCACAGCTTCTTCGTCGTTCTAATCAAACCAGGATGAATCACTTTGTAAGAAGCTTGATTTGGATACATAAAGTGGTGGAGAATCACCAGGAAGTTGAATAAATCTCATAGGAGTTGGCATGAAGAAGTTATCCCACTTTCAAATCAGGTGATTCCAGTTTCCCAGTTTGGGAATAGCACAGCTTCTTCGTCGTTCCAATCAAACCAGGATGAATCACTTTGTAAGAAGCTTGATTTGGATACATAAAGTGGTGGAGAATCACCAGGAAGTTGAATAAATCTCATAGGAGTTGGCATGAAGAAGTTATCCCACTTTCAAATCAGGTGATTCCAGTTTCCAGTTTGGGAATAGCACAGCTTCTTCGTCGTTCCAATCAAACCAGGATGAATCACTTTGTGAGAAGCTTGATTTGGATACATAAAGTGGTGGAGAATCACCAGGAAGTTGAATAAATCTCATAGGAGTTGGCATGAAGAAGTTATCCCACTTTCAAATCAGGTGATTCCAGTTTCCCAGTTTGGGAATAGCACAGCTTCTTCGTCGTTCCAATCAAAACAGGATGAATCACTTTGTAAGAAGCTTGATTTGGATACATAAAGTGGTGGAGAATCACCAGGAAGTTGAATAAATCTCATAGGAGTTGGCATGAAGAAGTTATCCCACTTTCAAATCAGGTGATTCCAGTTTCCCCGTTTGGGAATAGCACAGCTTCTTCGTCGTTCCAATCAAACCAGGATGAATCACTTTGTAAGAAGCTTGATTTGGATACATAAAGTGGTGGAGAATCACCAGGAAGTTGAATAAATCTCATAGGAGTTGGCATGAAGAAGTTATCCCACTTTCAAATCAGGTGATTCCAGTTTCCCAGTTTGGGAATAGCACAGCTTCTTCGTCGTTCCAATCAAACCAGGATGAATCACTTTGTGAAAAGCTTGATTTGGATACAAAAGTGGTGGAGAATCACCAGGAAGTTTAATAAATCTCATAGGAGTTGGGATGAAGAAGTTATCCCACTTTCAAATCAGGTGATTCCAGTTTCCCAGTTTGGGAATAGCACAGCTTCTTCGTCGTTCTAATCAAAACAGGATGAATCACTTTGTAAGAAGCTTGATTTGGATACATAAAGTGGTGGAGAATCACCAGGAAGTTGAATAAATCTCATAGGAGTTGGCATGAAGAAGTTATCCCACTTTCAAATCAGGTGATTCCAGTTTCCCAGTTTGGGAATAGCACAGCTTCTTCGTCGTTCCAATCAAAACAGGATGAATCACTTTGTAAGAAGCTTGATTTGGATACATAAAGTGGTGGAGAATCACCAGGAAGTTGAATAAATCTCATAGGAGTTGGCATGAAGAAGTTATCCCACTTTCAAATCAGGTGATTCCAGTTTCCCAGTTTGGGAATAGCACAGCTTCTTCGTCGTTCCAATCAAACCAGGATGAATCACTTTGTAAGAAGCTTGATTTGGATACATAAAGTGGTGGAGAATCACCAGGAAGTTGAATAAATCTCATAGGAGTTGGGATGAAGAAGTTATCCCACTTTCAAATCAGGTGATTCCAGTTTCCCAGTTTGGGAATAGCACAGCTTCTTCGTCGTTCCAATCAAACCAGGATGAATCACTTTGTAAGAAGCTTGATTTGGATACATAAAGTGGTGGAGAATCACCAGGAAGTTGAATAAATCTCATAGGAGTTGGCATGAAGAAGTTATCCCACTTTCAAATCAGGTGATTCCAGTTTCCCAGTTTGGGAATAGCACAGCTTCTTCGTCGTTCCAATCAAACCAGGATGAATCACTTTGTAAGAAGCTTGATTTGGATACATAAAGTGGTGGAGAATCACCAGGAAGTTGAATAAATCTCATAGGAGTTGGGATGAAGAAGTTATCCCACTTTCAAATCAGGTGATTCCAGTTTCCCAGTTTGGGAATAGCACAGCTTCTTCGTCGTTCCAATCAAACCAGGATGAATCACTTTGTAAGAAGCTTGATTTGGATACATAAAGTGGTGGAGAATCACCAGGAAGTTGAATAAATCTCATAGGAGTTGGCATGAAGAAGTTATCCCACTTTCAAATCAGGTGATTCCAGTTTCCCAGTTTGGGAATAGCACAGCTTCTTCGTCGTTCCAATCAAACCAGGATGAATCACTTTGTGAAAAGCTTGATTTGGATACATAAAGTGGTGGAGAATCACCAGGAAGTTGAATAAATCTCATAGGAGTTGGGATGAAGAAGTTATCCCACTTTCAAATCAGGTGATTCCAGTTTCCCAGTTTGGGAATAGCACAGCTTCTTCGTCGTTCCAATCAAACCAGGATGAATCACTTTGTAAGAAGCTTGATTTGGATACATAAAGTGGTGGAGAATCACCAGGAAGTTGAATAAATCTCATAGGAGTTGGCATGAAGAAGTTATCCCACTTTCAAATCAGGTGATTCCAGTTTCCCAGTTTGGGAATAGCACAGCTTCTTCGTCGTTCCAATCAAACCAGGATGAATCACTTTGTAAGAAGCTTGATTTGGATACATAAAGTGGTGGAGAATCACCAGGAAGTTGAATAAATCTCATAGGAGTTGGCATGAAGAAGTTATCCCACTTTCAAATCAGGTGATTCCAGTTTCCCAGTTTGGGAATAGCACAGCTTCTTCGTCGTTCCAATCAAACCAGGATGAATCACTTTGTGAGAAGCTTGATTTGGATACATAAAGTGGTGGAGAATCACCAGGAAGTTGAATAAATCTCATAGGAGTTGGCATGAAGAAGTTATCCCACTTTCAAATCAGGTGATTCCAGTTTCCCAGTTTGGGAATAGCACAGCTTCTTCGTCGTTCCAATCAAACCAGGATGAATCACTTTGTAAGAAGCTTGATTTGGATACATAAAGTGGTGGAGAATCACCAGGAAGTTGAATAAATCTCATAGGAGTTGGCATGAAGAAGTTATCCCACTTTCAAATCAGGTGATTCCAGTTTCCCAGTTTGGGAATAGCACAGCTTCTTCGTCGTTCCAATCAAACCAGGATGAATCACTTTGTAAGAAGCTTGATTTGGATACATAAAGTGGTGGAGAATCACCAGGAAGTTGAATAAATCTCATAGGAGTTGGCATGAAGAAGTTATCCCACTTTCAAATCAGGTGATTCCAGTTTCCCAGTTTGGGAATAGCACAGCTTCTTCGTCGTTCCAATCAAACCAGGATGAATCACTTTGTAAGAAGCTTGATTTGGATACATAAAGTGGTGGAGAATCACCAGGAAGTTGAATAAATCTCATAGGAGTTGGATGAAGAAGTTATCCCACTTTCAAATCAGGTGATTCCAGTTTCCCAGTTTGGGAATAGCACAGCTTCTTCGTCGTTCCAATCAAACCAGGATGAATCACTTTGTAAGAAGCTTGATTTGGATACATAAAGTGGTGGAGAATCACCAGGAAGTTGAATAAATCTCATAGGAGTTGGGATGAAGAAGTTATCCCACTTTCAAATCAGGTGATTCCAGTTTCCCAGTTTGGGAATAGCACAGCTTCTTCGTCGTTCCAATCAAACCAGGATGAATCACTTTGTAAGAAGCTTGATTTGGATACATAAAGTGGTGGAGAATCACCAGGAAGTTGAATAAATCTCATAGGAGTTGGCATGAAGAAGTTATCCCACTTTCAAATCAGGTGATTCCAGTTTCCCAGTTTGGGAATAGCACAGCTTCTTCGTCGTTCCAATCAAACCAGGATGAATCACTTTGTGAAAAGCTTGATTTGGATACATAAAGTGGTGGAGAATCACCAGGAAGTTGAATAAATCTCATAGGAGTTGGCATGAAGAAGTTATCCCACTTTCAAATCAGGTGATTCCAGTTTCCCAGTTTGGGAATAGCACAGCTTCTTCGTCGTTCCAATCAAACCAGGATGAATCACTTTGTAAGAAGCTTGATTTGGATACATAAAGTGGTGGAGAATCACCAGGAAGTTGAATAAATCTCATAGGAGTTGGGATGAAGAAGTTATCCCACTTTCAAATCAGGTGATTCCAGTTTCCCAGTTTGGGAATAGCACAGCTTCTTCGTCGTTCCAATCAAACCAGGATGAATCACTTTGTAAGAAGCTTGATTTGGATACATAAAGTGGTGGAGAATCACCAGGAAGTTGAATAAATCTCATAGGAGTTGGCATGAAGAAGTTATCCCACTTTCAAATCAGGTGATTCCAGTTTCCCAGTTTGGGAATAGCACAGCTTCTTCGTCGTTCCAATCAAACCAGGATGAATCACTTTGTAAGAAGCTTGATTTGGATACATAAAGTGGTGGAGAATCACCAGGAAGTTGAATAAATCTCATAGGAGTTGGGATGAAGAAGTTATCCCACTTTCAAATCAGGTGATTCCAGTTTCCCAGTTTGGGAATAGCACAGCTTCTTCGTCGTTCCAATCAAACCAGGATGAATCACTTTGTAAGAAGCTTGATTTGGATACATAAAGTGGTGGAGAATCACCAGGAAGTTGAATAAATCTCATAGGAGTTGGCATGAAGAAGTTATCCCACTTTCAAATCAGGTGATTCCAGTTTCCCAGTTTGGGAATAGCACAGCTTCTTCGTCGTTCCAATCAAACCAGGATGAATCACTTTGTGAGAAGCTTGATTTGGATACATAAAGTGGTGGAGAATCACCAGGAAGTTGAATAAATCTCATAGGAGTTGGCATGAAGAAGTTATCCCACTTTCAAATCAGGTGATTCCAGTTTCCCAGTTTGGGAATAGCACAGCTTCTTCGTCGTTCCAATCAAACCAGGATGAATCACTTTGTAAGAAGCTTGATTTGGATACATAAAGTGGTGGAGAATCACCAGGAAGTTGAATAAATCTCATAGGAGTTGGCATGAAGAAGTTATCCCACTTTCAAATCAGGTGATTCCAGTTTCCCAGTTTGGGAATAGCACAGCTTCTTCGTCGTTCCAATCAAACCAGGATGAATCACTTTGTGAAAAGCTTGATTTGGATACATAAAGTGGTGGAGAATCACCAGGAAGTTGAATAAATCTCATAGGAGTTGGGATGAAGAAGTTATCCCACTTTCAAATCAGGTGATTCCAGTTTCCCAGTTTGGGAATAGCACAGCTTCTTCGTCGTTCCAATCAAACCAGGATGAATCACTTTGTAAGAAGCTTGATTTGGATACATAAAGTGGTGGAGAATCACCAGGAAGTTGAATAAATCTCATAGGAGTTGGCATGAAGAAGTTATCCCACTTTCAAATCAGGTGATTCCAGTTTCCCAGTTTGGGAATAGCACAGCTTCTTCGTCGTTCCAATCAAACCAGGATGAATCACTTTGTAAGAAGCTTGATTTGGATACATAAAGTGGTGGAGAATCACCAGGAAGTTGAATAAATCTCATAGGAGTTGGGATGAAGAAGTTATCCCACTTTCAAATCAGGTGATTCCAGTTTCCCAGTTTGGGAATAGCACAGCTTCTTCGTCGTTCCAATCAAACCAGGATGAATCACTTTGTGAGAAGCTTGATTTGGATACATAAAGTGGTGGAGAATCACCAGGAAGTTGAATAAATCTCATAGGAGTTGGCATGAAGAAGTTATCCCACTTTCAAATCAGGTGATTCCAGTTTCCCAGTTTGGGAATAGCACAGCTTCTTCGTCGTTCCAATCAAACCAGGATGAATCACTTTGTGAGAAGCTTGATTTGGATACATAAAGTGGTGGAGAATCACCAGGAAGTTGAATAAATCTCATAGGAGTTGGCATGAAGAAGTTATCCCACTTTCAAATCAGGTGATTCCAGTTTCCCAGTTTGGGAATAGCACAGCTTCTTCGTCGTTCCAATCAAACCAGGATGAATCACTTTGTAAGAAGCTTGATTTGGATACATAAAGTGGTGGAGAATCACCAGGAAGTTGAATAAATCTCATAGGAGTTGGCATGAAGAAGTTATCCCACTTTCAAATCAGGTGATTCCAGTTTCCCAGTTTGGGAATAGCACAGCTTCTTCGTCGTTCCAATCAAACCAGGATGAATCACTTTGTGAAAAGCTTGATTTGGATACATAAAGTGGTGGAGAATCACCAGGAAGTTGAATAAATCTCATAGGAGTTGGGATGAAGAAGTTATCCCACTTTCAAATCAGGTGATTCCAGTTTCCCAGTTTGGGAATAGCACAGCTTCTTCGTCGTTCCAATCAAACCAGGATGAATCACTTTGTGAGAAGCTTGATTTGGATACATAAAGTGGTGGAGAATCACCAGGAAGTTGAATAAATCTCATAGGAGTTGGCATGAAGAAGTTATCCCACTTTCAAATCAGGTGATTCCAGTTTCCCAGTTTGGGAATAGCACAGCTTCTTCGTCGTTCCAATCAAACCAGGATGAATCACTTTGTGAGAAGCTTGATTTGGATACATAAAGTGGTGGAGAATCACCAGGAAGTTGAATAAATCTCATAGGAGTTGGGATGAAGAAGTTATCCCACTTTCAAATCAGGTGATTCCAGTTTCCCAGTTTGGGAATAGCACAGCTTCTTCGTCGTTCCAATCAAACCAGGATGAATCACTTTGTGAGAAGCTTGATTTGGATACATAAAGTGGTGGAGAATCACCAGGAAGTTGAATAAATCTCATAGGAGTTGGGATGAAGAAGTTATCCCACTTTCAAATCAGGTGATTCCAGTTTCCCAGTTTGGGAATAGCACAGCTTCTTCGTCGTTCCAATCAAACCAGGATGAATCACTTTGTGAGAAGCTTGATTTGGATACATAAAGTGGTGGAGAATCACCAGGAAGTTGAATAAATCTCATAGGAGTTGGGATGAAGAAGTTATCCCACTTTCAAATCAGGTGATTCCAGTTTCCCAGTTTGGGAATAGCACAGCTTCTTCGTCGTTCCAATCAAACCAGGATGAATCACTTTGTGAGAAGCTTGATTTGGATACATAAAGTGGTGGAGAATCACCAGGAAGTTGAATAAATCTCATAGGAGTTGGGATGAAGAAGTTATCCCACTTTCAAATCAGGTGATTCCAGTTTCCCAGTTTGGGAATAGCACAGCTTCTTCGTCGTTCCAATCAAACCAGGATGAATCACTTTGTGAGAAGCTTGATTTGGATACATAAAGTGGTGGAGAATCACCAGGAAGTTGAATAAATCTCATAGGAGTTGGATGAAGAAGTTATCCCACTTTCAAATCAGGTGATTCCAGTTTCCCAGTTTGGGAATAGCACAGCTTCTTCGTCGTTCCAATCAAACCAGGATGAATCACTTTGTGAGAAGCTTGATTTGGATACATAAAGTGGTGGAGAATCACCAGGAAGTTGAATAAATCTCATAGGAGTTGGGATGAAGAAGTTATCCCACTTTCAAATCAGGTGATTCCAGTTTCCCAGTTTGGGAATAGCACAGCTTCTTCGTCGTTCCAATCAAACCAGGATGAATCACTTTGTGAGAAGCTTGATTTGGATACATAAAGTGGTGGAGAATCACCAGGAAGTTGAATAAATCTCATAGGAGTTGGGATGAAGAAGTTATCCCACTTTCAAATCAGGTGATTCCAGTTTCCCAGTTTGGGAATAGCACAGCTTCTTCGTCGTTCCAATCAAACCAGGATGAATCACTTTGTGAGAAGCTTGATTTGGATACATAAAGTGGTGGAGAATCACCAGGAAGTTGAATAAATCTCATAGGAGTTGGCATGAAGAAGTTATCCCACTTTCAAATCAGGTGATTCCAGTTTCCCAGTTTGGGAATAGCACAGCTTCTTCGTCGTTCCAATCAAACCAGGATGAATCACTTTGTGAGAAGCTTGATTTGGATACATAAAGTGGTGGAGAATCACCAGGAAGTTGAATAAATCTCATAGGAGTTGGGATGAAGAAGTTATCCCACTTTCAAATCAGGTGATTCCAGTTTCCCAGTTTGGGAATAGCACAGCTTCTTCGTCGTTCCAATCAAACCAGGATGAATCACTTTGTGAGAAGCTTGATTTGGATACATAAAGTGGTGGAGAATCACCAGGAAGTTGAATAAATCTCATAGGAGTTGGGATGAAGAAGTTATCCCACTTTCAAATCAGGTGATTCCAGTTTCCCAGTTTGGGAATAGCACAGCTTCTTCGTCGTTCCAATCAAACCAGGATGAATCACTTTGTGAGAAGCTTGATTTGGATACATAAAGTGGTGGAGAATCACCAGGAAGTTGAATAAATCTCATAGGAGTTGGGATGAAGAAGTTATCCCACTTTCAAATCAGGTGATTCCAGTTTCCCAGTTTGGGAATAGCACAGCTTCTTCGTCGTTCCAATCAAACCAGGATGAATCACTTTGTGAGAAGCTTGATTTGGATACATAAAGTGGTGGAGAATCACCAGGAAGTTGAATAAATCTCATAGGAGTTGGATGAAGAAGTTATCCCACTTTCAAATCAGGTGATTCCAGTTTCCCAGTTTGGGAATAGCACAGCTTCTTCGTCGTTCCAATCAAACCAGGATGAATCACTTTGTGAGAAGCTTGATTTGGATACATAAAGTGGTGGAGAATCACCAGGAAGTTGAATAAATCTCATAGGAGTTGGGATGAAGAAGTTATCCCACTTTCAAATCAGGTGATTCCAGTTTCCCAGTTTGGGAATAGGACAGCTTCTTCGTCGTTCCAATCAAACCAGGATGAATCACTTTGTGAGAAGCTTGATTTGGATACATAAAGTGGTGGAGAATCACCAGGAAGTTGAATAAATCTCATAGGAGTTGGGATGAAGAAGTTATCCCACTTTCAAATCAGGTGATTCCAGTTTCCCAGTTTGGGAATAGGACAGCTTCTTCGTCGTTCCAATCAAACCAGGATGAATCACTTTGTGAGAAGCTTGATTTGGATACATAAAGTGGTGGAGAATCACCAGGAAGTTGAATAAATCTCATAGGAGTTGGGATGAAGAAGTTATCCCACTTTCAAATCAGGTGATTCCAGTTTCCCAGTTTGGGAATAGCACAGCTTCATCGTCGTTCCAATCAAACCAGGATGAATCACTTTGTGAGAAGCTTGATTTGGATACATAAAGTGGTGGAGAATCACCAGGAAGTTGAATAAATCTCATAGGAGTTGGGATGAAGAAGTTATCCCACTTTCAAATCAGGTGATTCCAGTTTCCCAGTTTGGGAATAGGACAGCTTCTTCGTCGTTCCAATCAAACCAGGATGAATCACTTTGTGAGAAGCTTGATTTGGATACATAAAGTGGTGGAGAATCACCAGGAAGTTGAATAAATCTCATAGGAGTTGGGATGAAGAAGTTATCCCACTTTCAAATCAGGTGATTCCAGTTTCCCAGTTTGGGAATAGCACAGCTTCTTCGTCGTTCCAATCAAACCAGGATGAATCACTTTGTGAGAAGCTTGATTTGGATACATAAAGTGGTGGAGAATCACCAGGAAGTTGAATAAATCTCATAGGAGTTGGCAAGAAGAAGTTATCCCACTTTCAAATCAGGTGATTCCAGTTTCCCAGTTTGGGAATAGCACAGCTTCTTCGTCGTTCCAATCAAACCAGGATGAATCACTTTGTGAGAAGCTTGATTTGGATACATAAAGTGGTGGAGAATCACCAGGAAGTTGAATAAATCTCATAGGAGTTGGGATGAAGAAGTTATCCCACTTTCAAATCAGGTGATTCCAGTTTTCCAGTTTGGGAATAGCACAGCTTCTTCGTCGTTCCAATCAAACCAGGATGAATCACTTTGTGAGAAGCTTGATTTGGATACATAAAGTGGTGGAGAATCACCAGGAAGTTGAATAAATCTCATAGGAGTTGGGATGAAAAAGTTATCCCACTTTCAAATCAGGTGATTCCAGTTTCCCAGTTTGGGAAAAGTACAGCTTCTTCGTCGTTCCAATCAAACCAGGATGAATCACTTTTGAGAAGCTTGATTTTGATACATAAAGTGGTGGAGAATAACCAGGAAGTTAAATAAATGATATGATCATGGACCAGCTAGTTGATAAAGATGGAGAAGGAGAGACTGAAGATACACTAGCTGAAGAAGAAGATGTCCTAGCCATTCCCACAGGTCCCATAACTCGTGCAATGACAAGTAGACTCAAGGAAGCTGTTGGAAACATACTGAAGATCTCTAAGGAGCAAGAAGACTGTCTTGGTAGAAGCTTGAGCCACCAAGACACACTCATCACCATTCAGGTGATCTTATCATCAAGCTGATCATCATCTAGGCAAGTGGCTTGGTATACTCTTTTTCCCTTGATTAGTTTTGTCCCAATGGGTTTTCTAATCAAGGTTTTTAATGAGGTATCAAGTTCACTTACACATTCCTAGTTGATGTATCTTGGATGCAACTCGGCCTAAGGCACCTTGGACCGACTTCATCATCTATCTTATATTATGTTTTACTCTAAGTGTTATGTTATTACTTTGAAACCGTGTGGAGCCTTTTCCTTTATGTTTTCTTATGTTTTCGAGACCTTGTGCATGTACAAGGATCTCTCTATTTAAGTGTATCACAAACCCTCATTCTAATCTAAGTTATCTTTTGTTTAAAACCTTTTTGGTGTCTTCTCTCTTGCTTTGCGAGTTGTTGAAGTGTCTGGTGTGTAATATCCAGTCTACTGGTGTGTAATATCCAGTGTTAAGGGCCTTAGTTTGGTGTGTCATATCCGATCTATAGCCTAGGAGTATCAAGGAGCCTTTCCGCAGCCTCTTGTGTCACCAATCAATCCACAAACCTTGATAAACTTGAGTCCTTGACTCGTTTATGCAAGGATCTATCCCGATCCATCCAGAGACGCATCCTAGGAGTTCATCAAGTGGTATCAGAGCACTCTGGAAGGGGAGTTTCGATTTCTCTTTTGTTTGTTCATAAGATCTACTCTTTATCGTTTTATATCTTTGATCATTTGGGATTTGCGTGTTGTTTCTCACTCGATCTGATTAGTATCATTGATAGGATTGATAGATCTATTGTTTCATGGTTCAATATTGATAGATCTGAGGATTCTGATCAAGTTTTGAATAAAACTTTTCACATTCTTGTCGATTACGTTACTAGGTTGCTTGATCCGAAAGTTCCTTGTGTTCGTGTGATTCGATCTGTTACTAGAACCGTAGATCAAGTTTTGTTTAATCTCAAATCATCACCTGTTGAATCTCGAATCCTTTTCTGATAAATCTGAGTTGATTGTGTCAATAAAATCGATTTGAATTCCTTACTTGTTGATCACGGTATTGATTTGCCGCGTTGCTTGAGATTTGTTTGATTGTTTCCGATTGTTTCTTTCATTGAATCTCGAATCATAAATCAAATTGCCCGTGGAACTACTTACTTGTTTCAGTCTTTTGTGTGTAACAGAAAACAATGGGAACTGAAGAAGATGATGCAACGTATATGAGAAGAAACAAACTCCTACAAGAAGCTATCACCAAACAAGTAATGGAAGACTTGGTAAAGTTGCTGGATGAGAGATACGATCAGAGAGCCCCTGGTAGACAAGACCAAACGACTGATCATCAGCAAGCACCTAGGAGGAATGGACGTGAACGACAAGAGCATGCTGGTTCACAAGAAACTGATAACTTTTATGAAAGAGATAGGGCACGGCACAGCTCGGCTTCTAGACATAGCTCTTCCTCTAGACACAGCAGTAGAAGATCTAGACGTGACCATGAAGGGCGTAGGTATCAAAGAGATGAGCTTGCTGGAGTTAAGATCAAGATACCTCCTTTCCATGGCAAAGCCGATCCTGATGCTTATCTAGAATGGGAGAAGAAGATTGATCTAGTCTTCAATTGTCGGCGTTATTCAGAAGCTAAGAAGATTCAAATTGCTGTTACTGAGTTCTATGATTATGCTTTGAGTTGGTGGGATCAACTAGTCACCAATAGAAGGCGCAATGGGGAATTTCCTGTTGAGACTTGGGCAGAAATGAAGGCTCTCATGCGCAAGAGATTTGTGCCTAGCCATTACCACCGGGATCTCCATCAGAAGCTAAGAAAACTCACGCAAGGCTCACGGACAGTCGAAGAATACTATCAGGAGATGGAGTTGTTGATGTTAAGAGCTTGCATATCTGAGGATAGAGAAGCTACTATGGCACGGTTTCTTGGAGGACTCAACCGTGAGATACAAGACAGTGTGGAGATGCAACACTACTTGGAGATGGAGGAGATGCTACACAAAGCCATTCTAGTGGAACAACAAGTAAAGAGAAAAGGTCACTCTCGAGGCAACTATGGAACTAGATATCAAGGTGCTAAGGAAGATAAGCCAAGTCACCAGAAAGAGAGCAAGTCATATCAAAAGGATGAGGACAAACCTACTAGTTCCCTCAGCAAGGATAAAGGGAAAGCTGAAGCCTCTACTACAAGATCAAGAGATGTTAAGTGTTTTAAGTGCCAAGGAAGAGGACACTACGCTAATGAATGCACCAACAAACGTGTGATGATCCTTCATGACAATGGAGAATATGAATCTACTGATGAGGAGACAGAGGCCGAAGAAGATCACAGTTCAGAAGAGGAGTATGTTGCCAACCCGGTCGCTGGAAGGTTGCTAGTTGCTAGAAGAACCTTGAGTCTTCAAAGCAAGACCGAAGAGATGGAGCAAAGAGAGAATCTCTTCTATACTAGATGTCTAGTACAAGGAAAGGTCTGTAGTCTTATTGTGGATGGAGGCAGTTGTGTCAACGTTGCGAGTGAGACTATGGTTAAAAAGTTGGGTTTGAGGGTCCAGAAGCATCCTAAACCATATAGGCTCCAATGGCTCAATGAAGAGGGCGAGATGAGAGTCTCTACTCAGGTTGTGGTTCCCTTAGCCATTGGTAAATATGAAGATGAGATTCTTTGTGATGTACTGCCTATGGAAGCTGGACACATTCTCCTTGGAAGGCCGTGGCAATCAGATAGACGTGTGATACATGATGGGTATGCCAACAAGCACACCTTTGAGTTTAAAGGGAGAAAGACAGTTCTTGTGCCTATGACTCCTAAGGAAGTTCAGGTTGATCAGCTCCAACTACAAAAGAAGAAAGAGATTGATCTACCCGCTGAATCAACAAAGCAACTAAACTTCTATGCCAAGTCTGGTGATGTTAAAAGATCTCTCTGCTCTAACCTTCCTATTCTTTTGTTTATCTATAAGGAATCACTCTTGACTACTACTGATATTGCACCGGAGTATCCGAGTGAACTTGTGTCTCTTTTGCAGGAATATCAAGATGTTTTTCCAGAAGATAGTCCCAAAGGACTACCACCAGTGCGAGGGATTGAACACCAAATTGACTTTGTGCCTGGTTCTACACTTCCCAACAGGCCAGCATACAGAACCAATCCGGTTGAGACCAAAGAACTACAAAGGCAAGTAGAGGAACTGATGGAGAAAGGGCATATCCGAGAGAGCATGAGCCCTTGTGCTGTTCCAGTACTGCTTGTGCCCAAGAAAGATGGAAGCTGGCGCATGTGTGTTGATTGTAGAGCAATCAACAATATAACAGTGAAGTATCGCCATCCTATTCCTAGATTAGATGATATGCTTGATGAATTACATGGTTCATGCATCTTTTCTAAGATAGATCTAAAGAGTGGATATCATCAGATTAGGATGAAAGAAGGAGATGAGTGGAAAACTGCCTTTAAGACTAAGCATGGGTTATATGAGTGGTTAGTTATGCCCTTTGGATTGACTAATGCACCTAGTACTTTCATGAGATTGATGAACCATGTGCTTAGGTCCTTTATAGGTTTGTTTGTGGTAGTTTACTTTGATGATATCCTAATCTACAGTCAGAGTCTAGAAGAGCATATAGACCATCTTAAGACTGTTCTTGATGTGTTGAGGAAAGAAAAACTTTATGCTAATCTTAAGAAATGTACATTCTGCACAGATAACTTGGTCTTTTTAGGTTTTATTGTGGGTGCAGATGGGGTTAAAGTTGATCCGGAGAAAGTAAGGGCTATACAAGAATGGCCAATTCCTAAAACCGTGAGTGAAGTAAGAAGCTTCCATGGACTTGCTGGCTTCTATAGGCGCTTTGTGAAAGACTTCAGCACCATTGCATCTCCCTTGACTGAAGTAATCAAGAAAGAAGTCGGATTCAAGTGGGGAGAAGCACAAGAACTTGCTTTCCAATGCCTTAAAGAGAAGCTTACTCATGCCCCTCTTCTTATACTTCCTGACTTTCATAAAACTTTTGAAATAGAATGTGATGCCTCAGGAATTGGTATTGGTGCTGTATTGATGCAGGAGAAGAGACCCATTGCATACTTCAGTGAGAAGCTTGGAGGAGCTACCCTCAACTATGCAACTTATGATAAAGAGCTGTATGCCTTGGTGAGAGCCTTGCAGACTTGGCAGCACTATCTCTGGCCTAAAGAATTCGTCATACACACAGATCATGAGTCTCTCAAATACCTCAAAGGACAGAACAAGCTCAGCAAGAGACACGCAAGGTGGGTTGAGTTCATTGAGACATTTCCTTATGTCATCAAGTATAAACAAGGTAAGGAAAACATAGTTGCTGATGCACTATCCAGAAGGTATGTTCTCTTGAACACTCTTGATGCTAAGCTATTAGGATTTGAGCAGATTAAAGGAATGTATGAGAATGATCCTGATTTTAGAGAGGCTTACAACTCTTGTGAGAAATTGGCTGTAGGACACTACTTTAGACATGATGGTTTTCTTTTCTATGATAATCGATTGTGTGTGCCTAACTGTTCTTTGAGAGACTTGTTTGTTAGGGAATCTCATGGAGGAAGTCTCATGGGTCACTTTGGTGTTGCAAAGACTCTTAAAACTTTGCAGGATCACTTCTTTTGGCCTCGGATGAAAAGAGATGTGGAGAAACTATGTGAGAGATGTGCAACTTGCAAGCAAGCTAAGTCTAAAGTTCAGTCTCACGGTTTGTATACTCCTCTCCCTATACCTTATCATCCTTGGAATGACATATCTATGGATTTCATTGTTGGATTGCCTAGAACTAGGACTGGAAAGGATTCTATCTTTGTAGTTGTGGATAGGTTCTCAAAGATGGCACATTTCATAGCTTGTCACAAAACTGATGATGCATTGCATATTGCTAACTTGTTCTTTAAAGAGATTGTGCGTATACATGGCATGCCTAAGACTATTGTTTCTGATAGAGATACTAAGTTTCTTAGTTATTTTTGGAAGACTCTTTGGTCTAAACTAGGTACTAAACTCTTGTTTTCTACTACTTGTCATCCACAAACTGATGGACAAACTGAAGTAGTTAATAGGACTCTTGGAACACTCTTGCGTACATTCATAAAGAAAAACTTGAAATCATGGGAAGACTATTTGCCTCATTGTGAATTTGCATACAATCATGCTGTGCATTCTACTTCTAAGTTTTCTCCTTTTGAAATTGTTTATGGGTTCAATCCCAACTCTCCTTTGGATTTAATCCCTTTACCTGAGTGTGAAAGGGTCAGCTTTGATGGCAAAAAGAAGGCAGAGATGGTGTGATATGATCATGGACCAGCTAGTTGATAAAGATGGAGAAGGAGAGACAAAAGATACACTAGCTGAAGAAGAAGATGTCCTAGCCATTCCCACAGGTCCCATAACTCGTGCAATGACAAGAAGACTCAAGTAAGCTGTTGGAAACATACTGAAGATTTCTAAGGAGCAAGAAGACTGTCTTGGTAGAAGCTTGAGCCACCAAGACACACTCATCACCATTCAGGTGATCTTATCATCAAGCTGATCATCATCTAGGCAAGTGGCTTGGTATACTCTTTTTCCCTTGATTAGTTTTGTCCCAATGGGTTTTCTAATCAAGGTTTTTAATGAGGTATCAAGTTCACTTACACATTCCTAGTTGATGTATCTTGGATGCAACTCGGCCTAAGGCACCTTGGACCGACTTCATCATCTATCTTATATTATGTTTTACTCTAAGTGTTATGTTATTACTTTGAAACCGTGTGGAGCCTTTTCCTTTATGTTTTCTTATGTTTTCGAGACCTTGTGCATGTACAAGGATCTCTCTATTTAAGTGTATCACAAACCCTCATTCTAATCTAAGTTATCTTTTGTTTAAAACCTTTTTGGTGTCTTCTCTCTTGCTTTGCGAGTTGTTGAAGTGTCTGGTGTGTAATATCCAGTCTACTGGTGTGTAATATCCAGTGTTAAGGGCCTTAGTTTGGTGTGTCATATCCGATCTATAGCCTAGGAGTATCAAGGAGCCTTTCCGCAGCCTCTTGTGTCACCAATCAATCCACAAACCTTGATAAACTTGAGTCCTTGACTCGTTTATGCAAGGATCTATCCCGATCCATCCAGAGACGCATCCTAGGAGTTCATCAAGTGGTATCAGAGCACTCTGGAAGGGGAGTTTCGATTTCTCTTTTGTTTGTTCATAAGATCTACTCTTTATCGTTTTATATCTTTGATCATTTGGGATTTGCGTGTTGTTTCTCACTCGATCTGATTAGTATCATTGATAGGATTGATAGATCTATTGTTTCATGGTTCAATATTGATAGATCTGAGGATTCTGATCAAGTTTTGAACAAAACTTTTCACATTCTTGTCGATTACGTTACTAGATTGCTTGATCCGAAAGTTCCTTGTGTTCGTGTGATTCGATCTGTTACTAGAACCGTAGATCAAGTTTTGTTTAATCTCAAATCATCACCTGTTGAATCTCGAATCCTTTTCTGATAAATCTGAGTTGATTGTGTCAATAAAATCGATTTGAATTCCTTACTTGTTGATCACGGTATTGATTTGCCGCGTTGCTTGAGATTTGTTTGATTGTTTCCGATTGTTTCTTTCATTGAATCTCGAATCATAAATCAAATTGCCCGTGGAACTACTTACTTGTTTCAGTCTTTTGTGTGTAACAGAAAACAATGGGAACTGAAGAAGATGATGCAACGTATATGAGAAGAAACAAACTCCTACAAGAAGCTATCACCAAACAAGTAATGGAAGACTTGGTAAAGTTGCTGGATGAGAGATACGATCAGAGAGCCCCTGGTAGACAAGACCAAACGACTGATCATCAGCAAGCACCTAGGAGGAATGGACGTGAACGACAAGAGCATGCTGGTTCACAAGAAACTGATAACTTTTATGAAAGAGATAGGGCACGGCACAGCTCGGCTTCTAGACATAGCTCTTCCTCTAGACACAGCAGTAGAAGATCTAGACGTGACCATGAAGGGCGTAGGTATCAAAGAGATGAGCTTGCTGGAGTTAAGATCAAGATACCTCCTTTCCATGGCAAAGCCGATCCTGATGCTTATCTAGAATGGGAGAAGAAGATTGATCTAGTCTTCAATTGTCGGCGTTATTCAGAAGCTAAGAAGATTCAAATTGCTGTTACTGAGTTCTATGATTATGCTTTGAGTTGGTGGGATCAACTAGTCACCAATAGAAGGCGCAATGGGGAATTTCCTGTTGAGACTTGGGCAGAAATGAAGGCTCTCATGCGCAAGAGATTTGTGCCTAGCCATTACCACCGGGATCTCCATCAGAAGCTAAGAAAACTCACGCAAGGCTCACGGACAGTCGAAGAATACTATCAGGAGATGGAGTTGTTGATGTTAAGAGCTTGCATATCTGAGGATAGAGAAGCTACTATGGCACGGTTTCTTGGAGGACTCAACCGTGAGATACAAGACAGTGTGGAGATGCAACACTACTTGGAGATGGAGGAGATGCTACACAAAGCCATTCTAGTGGAACAACAAGTAAAGAGAAAAGGTCACTCTCGAGGCAACTATGGAACTAGATATCAAGGTGCTAAGGAAGATAAGCCAAGTCACCAGAAAGAGAGCAAGTCATATCAAAAGGATGAGGACAAACCTACTAGTTCTTTCAGCAAGGATAAAGGGAAAGCTGAAGCCTCTACTACAAGATCAAGAGATGTTAAGTGTTTTAAGTGCCAAGGAAGAGGACACTACGCTAATGAATGCACCAACAAACGTGTGATGATCCTTCATGACAATGGAGAATATGAATCTACTGATGAGGAGACAGAGGCCGAAGAAGATCACAGTTCAGAAGAGGAGTATGTTGCCAACCCGGTCGCTGGAAGGTTGCTAGTTGCTAGAAGAACCTTGAGTCTTCAAAGCAAGACCGAAGAGATGGAGCAAAGAGAGAATCTCTTCTATACTAGATGTCTAGTACAAGGAAAGGTCTGTAGTCTTATTGTGGATGGAGGCAGTTGTGTCAACGTTGCGAGTGAGACTATGGTTAAAAAGTTGGGTTTGAGGGTCCAGAAGCATCCTAAACCATATAGGCTCCAATGGCTCAATGAAGAGGGCGAGATGAGAGTCTCTACTCAGGTTGTGGTTCCCTTAGCCATTGGTAAATATGAAGATGAGATTCTTTGTGATGTACTGCCTATGGAAGCTGGACACATTCTCCTTGGAAGGCCGTGGCAATCAGATAGACGTGTGATACATGATGGGTATGCCAACAAGCACACCTTTGAGTTTAAAGGGAGAAAGACAGTTCTTGTGCCTATGACTCCTAAGGAAGTTCAGGTTGATCAGCTCCAACTACAAAAGAAGAAAGAGATTGATCTACCCGCTGAATCAACAAAGCAACTAAACTTCTATGCCAAGTCTGGTGATGTTAAAAGATCTCTCTGCTCTAACCTTCCTATTCTTTTGTTTATCTATAAGGAATCACTCTTGACTACTACTGATATTGCACCGGAGTATCCGAGTGAACTTGTGTCTCTTTTGCAGGAATATCAAGATGTTTTTCCAGAAGATAGTCCCAAAGGACTACCACCAGTGCGAGGGATTGAACACCAAATTGACTTTGTGCCTGGTTCTACACTTCCCAACAGGCCAGCATACAGAACCAATCCGGTTGAGACCAAAGAACTACAAAGGCAAGTAGAGGAACTGATGGAGAAAGGGCATATCCGAGAGAGCATGAGCCCTTGTGCTGTTCCAGTACTGCTTGTGCCCAAGAAAGATGGGAGCTGGCGCATGTGTGTTGATTGTAGAGCAATCAACAATATAACAGTGAAGTATCGCCATCCTATTCCTAGATTAGATGATATGCTTGATGAATTACATGGTTCATGCATCTTTTCTAAGATAGATTTAAAGAGTGGATATCATCAGATTAGGATGAAAGAAGGAGATGAGTGGAAAACTGCCTTTAAGACTAAGCATGGGTTATATGAGTGGTTAGTTATGCCCTTTGGATTGACTAATGCACCTAGTACTTTCATGAGATTGATGAACCATGTGCTTAGGTCCTTTATAGGTTTGTTTGTGGTAGTTTACTTTGATGATATCCTAATCTACAGTCAGAGTCTAGAAGAGCATATAGACCATCTTAAGACTGTTCTTGATGTGTTGAGGAAAGAAAAACTTTATGCTAATCTTAAGAAATGTACATTCTGCACAGATAACTTGGTCTTTTTAGGTTTTATTGTGGGTGCAGATGGGGTTAAAGTTGATCCGGAGAAAGTAAGGGCTATACAAGAATGGCCAATTCCTAAAACCGTGAGTGAAGTAAGAAGCTTCCATGGACTTGCTGGCTTCTATAGGCGCTTTGTGAAAGACTTCAGCACCATTGCATCTCCCTTGACTGAAGTAATCAAGAAAGAAGTCGGATTCAAGTGGGGAGAAGCACAAGAACTTGCTTTCCAATGCCTTAAAGAGAAGCTTACTCATGCCCCTCTTCTTATACTTCCTGACTTTCATAAAACTTTTGAAATAGAATGTGATGCCTCAGGAATTGGTATTGGTGCTGTATTGATGCAGGAGAAGAGACCCATTGCATACTTCAGTGAGAAGCTTGGAGGAGCTACCCTCAACTATGCAACTTATGATAAAGAGCTGTATGCCTTGGTGAGAGCCTTGCAGACTTGGCAGCACTATCTCTGGCCTAAAGAATTCGTCATACACACAGATCATGAGTCTCTCAAATACCTCAAAGGACAGAACAAGCTCAGCAAGAGACACGCAAGGTGGGTTGAGTTCATTGAGACATTTCCTTATGTCATCAAGTATAAACAAGGTAAGGAAAACATAGTTGCTGATGCACTATCCAGAAGGTATGTTCTCTTGAACACTCTTGATGCTAAGCTATTAGGATTTGAGCAGATTAAAGGAATGTATGAGAATGATCCTGATTTTAGAGAGGCTTACAACTCTTGTGAGAAATTGGCTGTAGGACACTACTTTAGACATGATGGTTTTCTTTTCTATGATAATCGATTGTGTGTGCCTAACTGTTCTTTGAGAGACTTGTTTGTTAGGGAATCTCATGGAGGAAGTCTCATGGGTCACTTTGGTGTTGCAAAGACTCTTAAAACTTTGCAGGATCACTTCTTTTGGCCTCGGATGAAAAGAGATGTGGAGAAACTATGTGAGAGATGTGCAACTTGCAAGCAAGCTAAGTCTAAGGTTCAGTCTCACGGTTTGTATACTCCTCTCCCTATACCTTATCATCCTTGGAATGACATATCTATGGATTTCATTGTTGGATTGCCTAGAACTAGGACTGGAAAGGATTCTATCTTTGTAGTTGTGGATAGGTTCTCAAAGATGGCACATTTCATAGCTTGTCACAAAACTGATGATGCATTGCATATTGCTAACTTGTTCTTTAAAGAGATTGTGCGCATACATGGCATGCCTAAGACTATTGTTTCTGATAGAGATACTAAGTTTCTTAGTTATTTTTGGAAGACTCTTTGGTCTAAGCTAGGTACTAAACTCTTGTTTTCTACTACTTGTCATCCACAAACTGATGGACAAACTGAAGTAGTTAATAGGACTCTTGGAACACTCTTGCGTGCATTCATAAAGAAAAACTTGAAATCATGGGAAGACTATTTGCCTCATTGTGAATTTGCATACAATCATGCTGTGCATTCTACTTCTAAGTTTTCTCCTTTTGAAATTGTTTATGGGTTCAATCCCAACTCTCCTTTGGATTTAATCCCTTTACCTGAGTGTGAAAGGGTCAGCTTTGATGGCAAAAAGAAGGCAGAGATGGTGAAGCAACTCCACGAGCAGGCTAGGCTCAACATTGAGGCGAAAACCAAACAGTATGTTAAGCATGCCAACAAAGGAAGGCGTGAGATGGTCTTTGAAGTGGGTGATCAGGTCTGGATTCACCTAAGGAAAGAGAGGTTTCCAAATGAAAGGAAGTCCAAGCTAATGCCGCGGATTGATGGACCTTTTGAGGTCATAAGGAAGATCAGCAACAATGCCTACAAGCTGGATTTGCGAGGTAAGTATGATGTGAGTAATAGCTTCAATGTTACTGACTTGATCCCTTTTATTGCAGATGAGCCAGATTTGAGGACAAATCCTTTTCAAGTGGGAGGGGATGATATGATCATGGACCAGCTAGTTGATAAAGATGGAGAAGGAGAGACTGAAGATACACTAGCTGAAGAAGAAGATGTCCTAGCCATTCCCACAGGTCCCATAACTCGTGCAATGACAAGAAGACTCAAGGAAGCTGTTGGAAACATACTGAAGATCTCTAAGGAGCAAGAAGACTGTCTTGGTAGAAGCTTGAGCCACCAAGACACACTCATCACCATTCAGGTGATCTTATCATCAAGCTGATCATCATCTAGGCAAGTGGCTTGGTATACTCTTTTTCCCTTGATTAGTTTTGTCCCAATGGGTTTTCTAATCAAGGTTTTTAATGAGGTATCAAGTTCACTTACACATTCCTAGTTGATGTATCTTGGATGCAACTCGGCCTAAGGCATCTTGGACCGACTTCATCATCTATCTTATATTATGTTTTACTCTAAGTGTTATGTTATTACTTTGAAACCGTGTGGAGCCTTTTCCTTTATGTTTTCTTATGTTTTCGAGACCTTGTGCATGTACAAGGATCTCTCTATTTAAGTGTATCACAAACCCTCATTCTAATCTAAGTTATCTTTTGTTTAAAACCTTTTTGGTGTCTTCTCTCTTGCTTTGCGAGTTGTTGAAGTGTCTGGTGTGTAATATCCAGTCTACTGGTGTGTAATATCCAGTGTTAAGGGCCTTAGTTTGGTGTGTCATATCCGATCTATAGCCTAGGAGTATCAAGGAGCCTTTCCGCAGCCTCTTGTGTCACCAATCAATCCACAAACCTTGATAAACTTAAGTTCTTGACTCGTTTATGCAAGGATCTATCCCGATCCATCCAGAGACGCATCCTAGGAGTTCATCAATAAATCTCATAGGAGTTGAGATGAAGAAGTTATCCCACTTTCAAATCAGGTGATTCCAGTTTCCCAGTTTGGGAATAGCACAGCTTCTTCGTCGTTCCAATCAAACCAGGATGAATCACTTTGTGAGAAGCTTGATTTGGATACATAAAGTGGTGGAGAATCACCAGGAAGTTGAATAAATCTCATAGGAGTTGGGATGAAGAAGTTATCCCACTTTCAAATCAGGTGATTCCAGTTTCCCAGTTTGGGAATAGCACAGCTTCTTCGTCGTTCCAATCAAACCAGGATGAATCACTTTGTGAGAAGCTTGATTTGGATACATAAAGTGGTGGAGAATCACCAGGAAGTTGAATAAATCTCATAGGAGTTGGGATGAAGAAGTTATCCCACTTTCAAATCAGGTGATTCCAGTTTCCCAGTTTGGGAATAGCACAGCTTCTCGTCGTTCCAATCAAACCAGGATGAATCACTTTGTGAGAAGCTTGATTTGGATACATAAAGTGGTGGAGAATCACCAGGAAGTTGAATAAATCTCATAGGAGTTGGGAAGAAGAAGTTATCCCACTTTCAAATCAGGTGATTCCAGTTTCCCAGTTTGGGAATAGGACAGCTTCTTCGTCGTTCCAATCAAACCAGGATGAATCACTTTGTGAGAAGCTTGATTTGATACATAAAGTGGTGGAGAATCACCAGGAAGTTGAATAAATCTCATAGGAGTTGGGATGAAGAAGTTATCCCACTTTCAAATCAGGTGATTCCAGTTTCCCAGTTTGGGAATAGGACAGCTTCTTCGTCGTTCCAATCAAACCAGGATGAATCACTTTGTGAGAAGCTTGATTTGGATACATAAAGTGGTGGAGAATCACCAGGAAGTTGAATAAATCTCATAGGAGTTGGGATGAAGAAGTTATCCCACTTTCAAATCAGGTGATTCCAGTTTCCCAGTTTGGGAATAGGACAGCTTCTTCGTCGTTCCAATCAAACCAGGATGAATCACTTTGTGAGAAGCTTGATTTGGATACATAAAGTGGTGGAGAATCACCAGGAAGTTGAATAAATCTCATAGGAGTTGGGATGAAGAAGTTATCCCACTTTCAAATCAGGTGATTCCAGTTTCCCAGTTTGGGAATAGCACAGCTTCTTCGTCGTTCCAATCAAACCAGGATGAATCACTTTGTGAGAAGCTTGATTTGGATACATAAAGTGGTGGAGAATCACCAGGAAGTTGAATAAATCTCATAGGAGTTGGGATGAAGAAGTTATCCCACTTTCAAATCAGGTGATTCCAGTTTCCCAGTTTGGGAATAGGACAGCTTCTTCGTCGTTCCAATCAAACCAGGATGAATCACTTTGTGAGAAGCTTGATTTGGATACATAAAGTGGTGGAGAATCACCAGGAAGTTGAATAAATCTCATAGGAGTTGGAAAGAAGAAGTTATCCCACTTTCAAATCAGGTGATTCCAGTTTCCCAGTTTGGGAATAGGACAGCTTCTTCGTCGTTCCAATCAAACCAGGATGAATCACTTTGTGAGAAGCTTGATTTGGATACATAAAGTGGTGGAGAATCACCAGGAAGTTGAATAAATCTCATAGGAGTTGGCAAGAAGAAGTTATCCCACTTTCAAATCAGGTGATTCCAGTTTCCCAGTTTGGGAATAGGACAGCTTCTTCGTCGTTCCAATCAAACCAGGATGAATCACTTTGTGAGAAGCTTGATTTGGATACATAAAGTGGTGGAGAATCACCAGGAAGTTGAATAAATCTCATAGGAGTTGGGATGAAGAAGTTATCCCACTTTCAAATCAGGTGATTCCAGTTTCCCAGTTTGGGAATAGCACAGCTTCTTCGTCGTTCCAATCAAACCAGGATGAATCACTTTGTGAGAAGCTTGATTTGGATACATAAAGTGGTGGAGAATCACCAGGAAGTTGAATAAATCTCATAGGAGTTGGGATGAAGAAGTTATCCCACTTTCAAATCAGGTGATTCCAGTTTCCCAGTTTGGGAATAGCACAGCTTCTTCGTCGTTCCAATCAAACCAGGATGAATCACTTTGTGAGAAGCTTGATTTGGATACATAAAGTGGTGGAGAATCACCAGGAAGTTGAATAAATCTCATAGGAGTTGGGATGAAGAAGTTATCCCACTTTCAAATCAGGTGATTCCAGTTTCCCAGTTTGGGAATAGGACAGCTTCTTCGTCGTTCCAATCAAACCAGGATGAATCACTTTGTGAGAAGCTTGATTTGGATACATAAAGTGGTGGAGAATCACCAGGAAGTTGAATAAATCTCATAGGAGTTGGGATGAAGAAGTTATCCCACTTTCAAATCAGGTGATTCCAGTTTCCCAGTTTGGGAATAGGACAGCTTCTTCGTCGTTCCAATCAAACCAGGATGAATCACTTTGTGAGAAGCTTGATTTGGATACATAAAGTGGTGGAGAATCACCAGGAAGTTGAATAAATCTCATAGGAGTTGGCAAGAAGAAGTTATCCCACTTTCAAATCAGGTGATTCCAGTTTCCCAGTTTGGGAATAGGACAGCTTCTTCGTCGTTCCAATCAAACCAGGATGAATCACTTTGTGAGAAGCTTGATTTGGATACATAAAGTGGTGGAGAATCACCAGGAAGTTGAATAAATCTCATAGGAGTTGGGATGAAGAAGTTATCCCACTTTCAAATCAGGTGATTCCAGTTTCCCAGTTTGGGAATAGGACAGCTTCTTCGTCGTTCCAATCAAACCAGGATGAATCACTTTGTGAGAAGCTTGATTTGGATACATAAAGTGGTGGAGAATCACCAGGAAGTTGAATAAATCTCATAGGAGTTGGCAAGAAGAAGTTATCCCACTTTCAAATCAGGTGATTCCAGTTTCCCAGTTTGGGAATAGGACAGCTTCTTCGTCGTTCCAATCAAACCAGGATGAATCACTTTGTGAGAAGCTTGATTTGGATACATAAAGTGGTGGAGAATCACCAGGAAGTTGAATAAATCTCATAGGAGTTGGGATGAAGAAGTTATCCCACTTTCAAATCAGGTGATTCCAGTTTCCCAGTTTGGGAATAGCACAGCTTCTTCGTCGTTCCAATCAAACCAGGATGAATCACTTTGTGAGAAGCTTGATTTTGATACATAAAGTGGTGGAGAATCACCAGGAAGTTGAATAAATCTCATAGGAGTTGGGATGAAGAAGTTATCCCACTTTCAAATCAGGTGATTCCAGTTTCCCAGTTTGGGAATAGCACAGCTTCTTCGTCGTTCCAATCAAACCAGGATGAATCACTTTGTGAGAAGCTTGATTTGGATACATAAAGTGGTGGAGAATCACCAGGAAGTTGAATAAATCTCATAGGAGTTGGGATGAAGAAGTTATCCCACTTTCAAATCAGGTGATTCCAGTTTCCCAGTTTGGGAATAGACAGCTTCTTCGTCGTTCCAATCAAACCAGGATGAATCACTTTGTGAGAAGCTTGATTTGGATACATAAAGTGGTGGAGAATCACCAGGAAGTTGAATAAATCTCATAGGAGTTGGGATGAAGAAGTTATCCCACTTTCAAATCAGGTGATTCCAGTTTCCCAGTTTGGGAATAGGACAGCTTCTTCGTCGTTCCAATCAAACCAGGATGAATCACTTTGTGAGAAGCTTGATTTGGATACATAAAGTGGTGGAGAATCACCAGGAAGTTGAATAAATCTCATAGGAGTTGGGAAGAAGAAGTTATCCCACTTTCAAATCAGGTGATTCCAGTTTCCCAGTTTGGGAATAGGACAGCTTCTTCGTCGTTCCAATCAAACCAGGATGAATCACTTTGTGAGAAGCTTGATTTGGATACATAAAGTGGTGGAGAATCACCAGGAAGTTGAATAAATCTCATAGGAGTTGGGATGAAGAAGTTATCCCACTTTCAAATCAGGTGATTCCAGTTTCCCAGTTTGGGAATAGGACAGCTTCTTCGTCGTTCCAATCAAACCAGGATGAATCACTTTGTGAGAAGCTTGATTTGGATACATAAAGTGGTGGAGAATCACCAGGAAGTTGAATAAATCTCATAGGAGTTGGCATGAAGAAGTTATCCCACTTTCAAATCAGGTGATTCCAGTTTCCCAGTTTGGGAATAGACAGCTTCTTCGTCGTTCCAATCAAACCAGGATGAATCACTTTGTGAGAAGCTTGATTTGGATACATAAAGTGGTGGAGAATCACCAGGAAGTTGAATAAATCTCATAGGAGTTGGGATGAAGAAGTTATCCCACTTTCAAATCAGGTGATTCCAGTTTCCCAGTTTGGGAATAGCACAGCTTCTTCGTCGTTCCAATCAAACCAGGATGAATCACTTTGTGAGAAGCTTGATTTGGATACATAAAGTGGTGGAGAATCACCAGGAAGTTGAATAAATCTCATAGGAGTTGGGATGAAGAAGTTATCCCACTTTCAAATCAGGTGATTCCAGTTTCCCAGTTTGGGAATAGCACAGCTTCTTCGTCGTTCCAATCAAACCAGGATGAATCACTTTGTGAGAAGCTTGATTTGGATACATAAAGTGGTGGAGAATCACCAGGAAGTTGAATAAATCTCATAGGAGTTGGGATGAAGAAGTTATCCCACTTTCAAATCAGGTGATTCCAGTTTCCCAGTTTGGGAATAGACAGCTTCTTCGTCGTTCCAATCAAACCAGGATGAATCACTTTGTGAGAAGCTTGATTTGGATACATAAAGTGGTGGAGAATCACCAGGAAGTTGAATAAATCTCATAGGAGTTGGGATGAAGAAGTTATCCCACTTTCAAATCAGGTGATTCCAGTTTCCCAGTTTGGGAATAGCACAGCTTCTTCGTCGTTCCAATCAAACCAGGATGAATCACTTTGTGAGAAGCTTGATTTGGATACATAAAGTGGTGGAGAATCACCAGGAAGTTGAATAAATCTCATAGGAGTTGGGATGAAGAAGTTATCCCACTTTCAAATCAGGTGATTCCAGTTTCCCAGTTTGGGAATAGCACAGCTTCTTCGTCGTTCCAATCAAACCAGGATGAATCACTTTGTGAGAAGCTTGATTTGGATACATAAAGTGGTGGAGAATCACCAGGAAGTTGAATAAATCTCATAGGAGTTGGGATGAAGAAGTTATCCCACTTTCAAATCAGGTGATTCCAGTTTCCCAGTTTGGGAATAGCACAGCTTCTTCGTCGTTCCAATCAAACCAGGATGAATCACTTTGTGAGAAGCTTGATTTGGATACATAAAGTGGTGGAGAATCACCAGGAAGTTGAATAAATCTCATAGGAGTTGGATGAAGAAGTTATCCCACTTTCAAATCAGGTGATTCCAGTTTCCCAGTTTGGGAATAGGACAGCTTCTTCGTCGTTCCAATCAAACCAGGATGAATCACTTTGTGAGAAGCTTGATTTGGATACATAAAGTGGTGGAGAATCACCAGGAAGTTGAATAAATCTCATAGGAGTTGGGATGAAGAAGTTATCCCACTTTCAAATCAGGTGATTCCAGTTTCCCAGTTTGGGAATAGCACAGCTTCTTCGTCGTTCCAATCAAACCAGGATGAATCACTTTGTGAGAAGCTTGATTTGGATACATAAAGTGGTGGAGAATCACCAGGAAGTTGAATAAATCTCATAGGAGTTGGGATGAAGAAGTTATCCCACTTTCAAATCAGGTGATTCCAGTTTCCCAGTTTGGGAATAGCACAGCTTCTTCGTCGTTCCAATCAAACCAGGATGAATCACTTTGTGAGAAGCTTGATTTGGATACATAAAGTGGTGGAGAATCACCAGGAAGTTGAATAAATCTCATAGGAGTTGGGATGAAGAAGTTATCCCACTTTCAAATCAGGTGATTCCAGTTTCCCAGTTTGGGAATAGCACAGCTTCTTCGTCGTTCCAATCAAACCAGGATGAATCACTTTGTAAGAAGCTTGATTTGGATACATAAAGTGGTGGAGAATCACCAGGAAGTTGAATAAATCTCATAGGAGTTGGATGAAGAAGTTATCCCACTTTCAAATCAGGTGATTCCAGTTTCCCAGTTTGGGAATAGCACAGCTTCTTCGTCGTTCCAATCAAACCAGGATGAATCACTTTGTGAGAAGCTTGATTTGGATACATAAAGTGGTGGAGAATCACCAGGAAGTTGAATAAATCTCATAGGAGTTGGCATGAAGAAGTTATCCCACTTTCAAATCAGGTGATTCCAGTTTCCCAGTTTGGGAATAGGACAGCTTCTTCGTCGTTCCAATCAAACCAGGATGAATCACTTTGTGAGAAGCTTGATTTGGATACATAAAGTGGTGGAGAATCACCAGGAAGTTGAATAAATCTCATAGGAGTTGGCATGAAGAAGTTATCCCACTTTCAAATCAGGTGATTCCAGTTTCCCAGTTTGGGAATAGCACAGCTTCTTCGTCGTTCCAATCAAACCAGGATGAATCACTTTGTGAGAAGCTTGATTTGGATACATAAAGTGGTGGAGAATCACCAGGAAGTTGAATAAATCTCATAGGAGTTGGGATGAAGAAGTTATCCCACTTTCAAATCAGGTGATTCCAGTTTCCCAGTTTGGGAATAGCACAGCTTCTTCGTCGTTCCAATCAAACCAGGATGAATCACTTTGTGAGAAGCTTGATTTGGATACATAAAGTGGTGGAGAATCACCAGGAAGTTGAATAAATCTCATAGGAGTTGGCATGAAGAAGTTATCCCACTTTCAAATCAGGTGATTCCAGTTTCCCAGTTTGGGAATAGCACAGCTTCTTCGTCGTTCCAATCAAACCAGGATGAATCACTTTGTAAGAAGCTTGATTTGGATACATAAAGTGGTGGAGAATCACCAGGAAGTTGAATAAATCTCATAGGAGTTGGCATGAAGAAGTTATCCCACTTTCAAATCAGGTGATTCCAGTTTCCCAGTTTGGGAATAGCACAGCTTCTTCGTCGTTCCAATCAAACCAGGATGAATCACTTTGTGAGAAGCTTGATTTGGATACATAAAGTGGTGGAGAATCACCAGGAAGTTGAATAAATCTCATAGGAGTTGGGATGAAGAAGTTATCCCACTTTCAAATCAGGTGATTCCAGTTTCCCAGTTTGGGAATAGCACAGCTTCTTCGTCGTTCCAATCAAACCAGGATGAATCACTTTGTGAGAAGCTTGATTTGGATACATAAAGTGGTGGAGAATCACCAGGAAGTTGAATAAATCTCATAGGAGTTGGGATGAAGAAGTTATCCCACTTTCAAATCAGGTGATTCCAGTTTCCCAGTTTGGGAATAGCACAGCTTCTTCGTCGTTCCAATCAAACCAGGATGAATCACTTTGTAAGAAGCTTGATTTGGATACATAAAGTGGTGGAGAATCACCAGGAAGTTGAATAAATCTCATAGGAGTTGGCATGAAGAAGTTATCCCACTTTCAAATCAGGTGATTCCAGTTTCCCAGTTTGGGAATAGCACAGCTTCTTCGTCGTTCCAATCAAACCAGGATGAATCACTTTGTGAAAGCTTGATTTGGATACATAAAGTGGTGGAGAATCACCAGGAAGTTGAATAAATCTCATAGGAGTTGGCATGAAGAAGTTATCCCACTTTCAAATCAGGTGATTCCAGTTTCCCAGTTTGGGAATAGCACAGCTTCTTCGTCGTTCCAATCAAACCAGGATGAATCACTTTGTAAGAAGCTTGATTTGGATACATAAAGTGGTGGAGAATCACCAGGAAGTTGAATAAATCTCATAGGAGTTGGCATGAAGAAGTTATCCCACTTTCAAATCAGGTGATTCCAGTTTCCCAGTTTGGGAATAGCACAGCTTCTTCGTCGTTCCAATCAAACCAGGATGAATCACTTTGTGAGAAGCTTGATTTGGATACATAAAGTGGTGGAGAATCACCAGGAAGTTGAATAAATCTCATAGGAGTTGGCATGAAGAAGTTATCCCACTTTCAAATCAGGTGATTCCAGTTTCCCAGTTTGGGAATAGCACAGCTTCTTCGTCGTTCCAATCAAACCAGGATGAATCACTTTGTGAGAAGCTTGATTTGGATACATAAAGTGGTGGAGAATCACCAGGAAGTTGAATAAATCTCATAGGAGTTGGCATGAAGAAGTTATCCCACTTTCAAATCAGGTGATTCCAGTTTCCCAGTTTGGGAATAGCACAGCTTCTTCGTCGTTCCAATCAAACCAGGATGAATCACTTTGTAAGAAGCTTGATTTGGATACATAAAGTGTGGAGAATCACCAGGAAGTTGAATAAATCTCATAGGAGTTGGCATGAAGAAGTTATCCCACTTTCAAATCAGGTGATTCCAGTTTCCCAGTTTGGGAATAGCACAGCTTCTTCGTCGTTCCAATCAAACCAGGATGAATCACTTTGTGAGAAGCTTGATTTGGATACATAAAGTGGTGGAGAATCACCAGGAAGTTGAATAAATCTCATAGGAGTTGGGATGAAGAAGTTATCCCACTTTCAAATCAGGTGATTCCAGTTTCCCAGTTTGGGAATAGCACAGCTTCTTCGTCGTTCCAATCAAACCAGGATGAATCACTTTGTAAGAAGCTTGATTTGGATACATAAAGTGGTGGAGAATCACCAGGAAGTTGAATAAATCTCATAGGAGTTGGGATGAAGAAGTTATCCCACTTTCAAATCAGGTGATTCCAGTTTCCCAGTTTGGGAATAGCACAGCTTCTTCGTCGTTCCAATCAAACCAGGATGAATCACTTTGTGAGAAGCTTGATTTGGATACATAAAGTGGTGGAGAATCACCAGGAAGTTGAATAAATCTCATAGGAGTTGGCATGAAGAAGTTATCCCACTTTCAAATCAGGTGATTCCAGTTTCCCAGTTTGGGAATAGCACAGCTTCTTCGTCGTTCCAATCAAACCAGGATGAATCACTTTGTGAGAAGCTTGATTTGGATACATAAAGTGGTGGAGAATCACCAGGAAGTTGAATAAATCTCATAGGAGTTGGCATGAAGAAGTTATCCCACTTTCAAATCAGGTGATTCCAGTTTCCCAGTTTGGGAATAGCACAGCTTCTTCGTCGTTCCAATCAAACCAGGATGAATCACTTTGTGAAGAAGCTTGATTTGGATACATAAAGTGGTGGAGAATCACCAGGAAGTTGAATAAATCTCATAGGAGTTGGGATGAAGAAGTTATCCCACTTTCAAATCAGGTGATTCCAGTTTCCCAGTTTGGGAATAGCACAGCTTCTTCGTCGTTCCAATCAAACCAGGATGAATCACTTTGTGAAGAAGCTTGATTTGGATACATAAAGTGGTGGAGAATCACCAGGAAGTTGAATAAATCTCATAGGAGTTGGCATGAAGAAGTTATCCCACTTTCAAATCAGGTGATTCCAGTTTCCCAGTTTGGGAATAGCACAGCTTCTTCGTCGTTCCAATCAAACCAGGATGAATCACTTTGTGAAAGCTTGATTTGGATACATAAAGTGGTGGAGAATCACCAGGAAGTTGAATAAATCTCATAGGAGTTGGCATGAAGAAGTTATCCCACTTTCAAATCAGGTGATTCCAGTTTCCCAGTTTGGGAATAGCACAGCTTCTTCGTCGTTCCAATCAAACCAGGATGAATCACTTTGTGAGAAGCTTGATTTGGATACATAAAGTGGTGGAGAATCACCAGGAAGTTGAATAAATCTCATAGGAGTTGGCATGAAGAAGTTATCCCACTTTCAAATCAGGTGATTCCAGTTTCCCAGTTTGGGAATAGCACAGCTTCTTCGTCGTTCCAATCAAACCAGGATGAATCACTTTGTGAGAAGCTTGATTTGGATACATAAAGTGGTGGAGAATCACCAGGAAGTTGAATAAATCTCATAGGAGTTGGCATGAAGAAGTTATCCCACTTTCAAATCAGGTGATTCCAGTTTCCCAGTTTGGGAATAGCACAGCTTCTTCGTCGTTCCAATCAAACCAGGATGAATCACTTTGTGAGAAGCTTGATTTGGATACATAAAGTGGTGGAGAATCACCAGGAAGTTGAATAAATCTCATAGGAGTTGGCATGAAGAAGTTATCCCACTTTCAAATCAGGTGATTCCAGTTTCCCAGTTTGGGAATAGCACAGCTTCTTCGTCGTTCCAATCAAACCAGGATGAATCACTTTGTAAGAAGCTTGATTTGGATACATAAAGTGGTGGAGAATCACCAGGAAGTTGAATAAATCTCATAGGAGTTGGCATGAAGAAGTTATCCCACTTTCAAATCAGGTGATTCCAGTTTCCAGTTTGGAATAGCACAGCTTCTTCGTCGTTCCAATCAAACCAGGATGAATCACTTTGTAAAAGCTTGATTTGGATACATAAAGTGGTGGAGAATCACCAGGAAGTTGAATAAATCTCATAGGAGTTGGCATGAAGAAGTTATCCCACTTTCAAATCAGGTGATTCCAGTTTCCCAGTTTGGGAATAGCACAGCTTCTTCGTCGTTCCAATCAAACCAGGATGAATCACTTTGTAAGAAGCTTGATTTGGATACATAAAGTGGTGGAGAATCACCAGGAAGTTGAATAAATCTCATAGGAGTTGGATGAAGAAGTTATCCCACTTTCAAATCAGGTGATTCCAGTTTCCCAGTTTGGGAATAGCACAGCTTCTTCGTCGTTCCAATCAAACCAGGATGAATCACTTTGTAAGAAGCTTGATTTGGATACATAAAGTGGTGGAGAATCACCAGGAAGTTGAATAAATCTCATAGGAGTTGGCATGAAGAAGTTATCCCACTTTCAAATCAGGTGATTCCAGTTTCCCAGTTTGGGAATAGCACAGCTTCTTCGTCGTTCCAATCAAACCAGGATGAATCACTTTGTAGAAGCTTGATTTGGATACATAAAGTGGTGGAGAATCACCAGGAAGTTGAATAAATCTCATAGGAGTTGGCATGAAGAAGTTATCCCACTTTCAAATCAGGTGATTCCAGTTTCCCAGTTTGGGAATAGCACAGCTTCTTCGTCGTTCCAATCAAACCAGGATGAATCACTTTGTAAGAAGCTTGATTTGGATACATAAAGTGGTGGAGAATCACCAGGAAGTTGAATAAATCTCATAGGAGTTGGCATGAAGAAGTTATCCCACTTTCAAATCAGGTGATTCCAGTTTCCCAGTTTGGGAATAGCACAGCTTCTTCGTCGTTCCAATCAAACCAGGATGAATCACTTTGTAAGAAGCTTGATTTGGATACATAAAGTGGTGGAGAATCACCAGGAAGTTGAATAAATCTCATAGGAGTTGGGATGAAGAAGTTATCCCACTTTCAAATCAGGTGATTCCAGTTTCCCAGTTTGGGAATAGCACAGCTTCTTCGTCGTTCCAATCAAACCAGGATGAATCACTTTGTGAAAGCTTGATTTGGATACATAAAGTGGTGGAGAATCACCAGGAAGTTGAATAAATCTCATAGGAGTTGGATGAAGAAGTTATCCCACTTTCAAATCAGGTGATTCCAGTTTCCCAGTTTGGGAATAGCACAGCTTCTTCGTCGTTCCAATCAAACCAGGATGAATCACTTTGTAAGAAGCTTGATTTGGATACATAAAGTGGTGGAGAATCACCAGGAAGTTGAATAAATCTCATAGGAGTTGGCATGAAGAAGTTATCCCACTTTCAAATCAGGTGATTCCAGTTTCCCAGTTTGGGAATAGCACAGCTTCTTCGTCGTTCCAATCAAACCAGGATGAATCACTTTGTGAAAAGCTTGATTTGGATACATAAAGTGGTGGAGAATCACCAGGAAGTTGAATAAATCTCATAGGAGTTGGCATGAAGAAGTTATCCCACTTTCAAATCAGGTGATTCCAGTTTCCCAGTTTGGGAATAGCACAGCTTCTTCGTCGTTCCAATCAAACCAGGATGAATCACTTTGTAAGAAGCTTGATTTGGATACATAAAGTGGTGGAGAATCACCAGGAAGTTGAATAAATCTCATAGGAGTTGGCATGAAGAAGTTATCCCACTTTCAAATCAGGTGATTCCAGTTTCCCAGTTTGGGAATAGCACAGCTTCTTCGTCGTTCCAATCAAACCAGGATGAATCACTTTGTGAGAAGCTTGATTTGGATACATAAAGTGGTGGAGAATCACCAGGAAGTTGAATAAATCTCATAGGAGTTGGCATGAAGAAGTTATCCCACTTTCAAATCAGGTGATTCCAGTTTCCCAGTTTGGGAATAGCACAGCTTCTTCGTCGTTCCAATCAAACCAGGATGAATCACTTTGTGAAAAGCTTGATTTGGATACATAAAGTGGTGGAGAATCACCAGGAAGTTGAATAAATCTCATAGGAGTTGGCATGAAGAAGTTATCCCACTTTCAAATCAGGTGATTCCAGTTTCCCAGTTTGGGAATAGCACAGCTTCTTCGTCGTTCCAATCAAACCAGGATGAATCACTTTGTAAGAAGCTTGATTTGGATACATAAAGTTGTGGAGAATCACCAGGAAGTTGAATAAATCTCATAGGAGTTGGCATGAAGAAGTTATCCCACTTTCAAATCAGGTGATTCCAGTTTCCCAGTTTGGGAATAGCACAGCTTCTTCGTCGTTCCAATCAAACCAGGATGAATCACTTTGTGAGAAGCTTGATTTGGATACATAAAGTGGTGGAGAATCACCAGGAAGTTGAATAAATCTCATAGGAGTTGGGATGAAGAAGTTATCCCACTTTCAAATCAGGTGAGTCCAGTTTCCCCGTTTGGGAATAGCACAGCTTCTTCTATAAGTTTTAGAGAATCAGAGTTTGATATAAGGAAAGAAAGAGATTAGAAAGAGTCTAGAGGTTATTTAGGACGAGTTTAGCTAAGAGTTTAGTGTATGATCATGATTGAGAGCCTTTGAGTCTAAGAGATTGTTTTAGTGTCAAGAACTGTCTGATTATCATTAATGAAGAGTTTACAAATATATAGGAGAAGATACAAGGGTTTTCCTAAAGGTAAAGTAAGCAAAGCATGTGAAGTCAAGGAAGAGCTAGGCGCCGGTTTCAAACTAAGCCAATGGGAGACTCCACATGTGTGGGATGAATGGATAAGGTTGCTTTCCCTTTCCAGCTGCATACAGCCTGTCAAGCCGCGGTCTTATCCTTCTCTCAACGGTCTGATCAAGTGCTGGTAACTCTCCATAGTTACCATCACCCTTTTCACAAGTAACCATCCTGAATAGTGAAGAGTATTACCCAAGACTTGTACGGCCACTCCTCATGTACGGCCTGTACGGATTGTACGGACTAAGCCTCCTCAATCCCTTTCTTCCTAATGCTTCACCACTTCATACTCTCTCCTCACATACATTACTCAACACTTCATCTCATGATCTCATCTCAAAGTGATCTCATCTCAACACTCCCCCTCAAGCTTAGCTTTGTGAAAGTCTAAGCTTGGATAGCCATGAGATCTTCCTCATTAAAAACCTCACCAAAGAAAACCCATTGGGACAAAACTTTGATAAGGGAAAAAGAGTAAAGACCTCATAGCCAAGGGGCTTAGCTCCTTCTCGTGAGATCAATGAGTCCTAGCCGGCTATGAATGGACTCTATTGTCTTCTGTCTTGCTGCCTTTGTGAACACATCTGCTAGCTGATCTTCACTTCTCGTGTAACATGGTAAGATGACTCCAAGAAGAATCATTTGCCTCACCTTGTGACAATCTACTTCAATGTGCTTGGTTCTCTCATGGAAGACTGAGTTGGTGGCAATGTGTATAGCAGCCTGGTTGTCACAATGCATGGTCATTGGAGTGGATTGAATAATCTCCAAGTGCTTCAGTATCCCTTTGATCCATACAAGCTCATTAGTCAGCTTCAGCATGGCTCGGTATTCAGCTTCAGCACTTGAGCATGAGACCACCTTCTGCTTCTTACTCTTCCAAGTTACTAAGTTCCCTCCAATGAATGTGCAGTAGCCGGTTGTGGACCTTCTATCTGCTCTATCTCCTGCCCAATCCGCATCACAGTAGCCTACAACTTCTGTACTCCCATTACACCCCATCCACACTCCTTGATCCGCTGAGCCATTAAGATACATCAAGATCCGGTTCACCATTCCCCAATGATGTTCTTTTGGAACTTGCATATGCTGACTCACCTGGTTCACAGCAAAACAAATATCAGGACGTGTGATGGTTAGGTATATGAGCTTACCCACTAGCTTTCTATAAAGCTTTGCATCCTTGAATGGTGGACTGTCTTCAATCTCCCCCTCACGTGGAACCTTGTATCCATCTTCCAAGGGAGTCTTGGCCGTCTTTCCATCAAGCTTACCTGCATCTTTCAACAGATCAAGTGTATACTTTCTTTGGGATAGAAACAAACCTTCCTTGGATCTACATATCTCAATCCCAAGGAAGTATTTCATCTCTCCCAAGTCTTTAATCTCAAAAACAGATTTAAGAAAGTCTTTAGTGGCTTGTATCTCTTCTTTATCACTACCTGTTATAATGATGTCATCTACATACACAAGTAGAACGACAATACCTGAAGGTGTGTTGAGTGTAAAGAGAGTATGATCAAGCTCTGACTTCCTAAAGCCTCTTCCATTCAGAGTTGTGCTCAACTTGTTGTACCATGCCCGTGGTGATTGTTTTAGACCATAGATAGCTTTCTTTAGTCTGAGAACATTCCCTTTCTTCACCAAGTGCTCTAGACCAGGAGGAGGTAACATATACACTTCATCTTCTAGTTCTCCTTGTAGGAATGCATTCTTTACATCCATTTGCCACAAGCCCCACTCAAGATTCACCGCAAGTGATAGGACAATCCTGATGGTATGTAGCTTAGCAACTGGCGCAAATGTGTCTATATAATCCTCTCCATATGTTTGAGTGAATCCTCTTGCAACCAAACGAGTCTTCTTTCTATCAATCTGTCCATTTGCTTGGTACTTGATTGTAAAGATCCATCTACTAGACACTGCTCTCTTTCCTTTAGGTAACTCACTCTCATACCAAGTGTCATTCTTGATCATTGCATTGGATTCAGCTCTCACTGATTCCCTCCACTCCTTGTCCTTCATGGCTTCCTCATATGACTTTGGTACATGGCTCTCATCTAAGCTTACCATAAAGGCACAATGTTCTTCTGGATAATGAGCAAAGGAACACACAGCTTGAGAGGGATGTTCCACAGCCTGGGCATTGTAGTACACTCTCGTGTTTACCCAGTTGGAACTATCCTTTCTCACTCTGGTGCTTCTTCTCAATGGCTGCACCGCCGGCTCTGGTTCAGGTTCAGTTGTAGTTGCATTAGTTTCCTCCTCTTGATCTTGGCTTGGTACCTCCCTATCTTCCTGCATCATACTTTGATCATGATCACCTGAGCCTTCTTGATCATGGCTTTCAACATGTACTTCAGCTGGTTCAGGTGTGTTTTCCCCCCCATGATCTACATTTGATGCCTCGGTAGGTTGTGTGGTTGTTGTACTGCGTCTCTCCTTCGGATCCTGGGTAGTATGTATCCCAAGCCCCTCTAGAATACTTCTAAGGCTGGCCGCTCTATCTGACTCTCTTGTCAACTCTAGCAGCTCATCTTGATTCTTTTCCTCATAGAACCCCTTAGCTTCAATGAACTTTACATCTCTAGAGACTAGAACTCTTCGAGTAGTAGGATCATAGCACTTGTAACCCTTTTGAGTAGTAGAGTAGCCAACAAACATAGCTCTTGTGCTGGTTGCTTCAAGCTTGTTCCTCAACTCTTTTGGCCTAAGGACAAAGCATAGACATCCAAAGATTCGCATATGCTCCAATGATGGCTTGTACTTGTTCAAGGCTTCAAAAGGAGACTGATCATGTAGAATCTTAGTTGGGATCCGGTTGATTAGATAACAGGATGTAGCCACAGCATCACTCCAAAACCTCTTAGGAACATTTGCTTGAAACATCATTGACCTTGCCACCTCCATGAGATGCCTATTCTTTCTCTCAGCCACTCCATTTTGCTGAGGAGTATAAGGACAACTCGTTTGGTGTAGTATCCCATGTTGTGCTAGATGTTGCTTGAAGGCTTGACCAGTGTATTCCCCACCATTATCTGATCTCAAAATTTTAATCTTGGCATTGTAATGGTTAGTCACATAGTTATGAAAATTTTTAAAGCTTCAAGCACCCTATCTTTGGTTTGAATAAGTGTTATCCAGGTGTATTTCGATTTTTCATCTATGAATGTGACAAAGTATTTAAAACTATCCCTAGACAAGCAAGGAGCAGTCCAAACATCAGAGTGAATTAGATCAAAGCATTTGTCATAGACAGTAGATGAAATGGGAAACACAGTTTTACAATGCTTGCCTAAAATGCAAGCTTCACAATCCTTATTTTCAAATACCACACCTGGTAACATTAAGTTTAAAGCCCTAACATGGGGATGACCTAGTCTAGCATGCCACAATGCATTTTTATTCATCATAGAAGCAGAAGTAAATGAGCATAAGTAATCAGAAACAGGAGCTAGTTCTTCAAGTAAATATAAATCTCCCTTGGTAACTCCTTTTCCAATCAATTGGCTGCTCTCAATATCCTGAAACTTCACATCATTAGGACTAAATATAACATTGCAATTAAGATCTGTAGTACACTTCTTTACAGATAATAGATTTGATGTGAAGTCAGGCATATAAAATGCTTTAGAGTCTTTATCAAACAATTTTAGCTTGCCAATTCCTCTAATTGGGATTTTATCTCCATTTGCAATCATGACATGTCCATTTGTAGGTTCAATGTCTCTAATCAAACTAGTATCACTAATCATATGATGAGAAGCTCCTGAATCAACTACCAATGGTTTAAACAGATTGTGTGCAATATGAGACTGTCCTAGTATGCTAGTAGGTTTATAAGCAATGCTTGAATGATCAGGTTCTCTAGCAATACTACACGGTTCATATGATGCACCAAAGGAGTAACCAAGAGTACCAAGTGTGTTACCATTCTCCTTTAGCATTTTGATGAGGGAGTCAATGTCTGATCTCCTTAGGTACTCGTTCTCACGGTTGTTCTGAAGGCTTGGCTGAGGTGTGTAAGTCACCAGGGCCTTGCTATCTCCAGGCTCACGTGTCCCGCCCTCTCCAGCTTGGCCTGAGCTCCCAGCAACACTTGAACTTCCCGGCTCACTTCCAGCATACGAGACATTGGCTCTCCCATCTTTTTCTCTTGAGAACTTGGCCGGCTTCAGATGAGGATGCAAGATCCAGCACTGGTTCTTCTTGTGACCTTGTCTCTTGCAATGATCACAATTTCCCGTGAACTTCTTTGCATCATACTGGTTAGAGCTTGCACGGTTTGCTTGCGGAACCTCAGCTTGGTTTGCAAGTGTGATCTCTCCTTTCCCTCCAAAGAGACCAATAGAACCTTCCTCCTTCTGAACTTGTGCACACACGTCCTCAAGGTCAGGTAACTTCCCGGACCTCAGGATGTGTTTGATGAGGCTGTTGTAGCTTGGATTCAACGTGAGTAGCAACCCAAACACCTTGTCCTGCTCACGTCTCTCAGCCAGCTCATCTAGGTTGGTTGTGCCTGGCCTCAGCATCTCCAGTTCAGACCACAAGGCTCTGAACCTCCCAAGGTGCTTAGTAAACTCCATGTCCTCCTGTGTCAAGCTGTTGATAGCACGTTTCACTTCAAACACACGGCTCAAGTTTGAGATGTTACCATAAACCTTCTTTAGCGTGTCCCAAAGATCCTTTGCTGTCTCACAGTAGCTGTATGCCTCCAGGATAGACACTTCAAGAGACCGTTGGAGTATGGACATCACCAGCTGATCATCTTGCTCCCACTTCTCTTCATCGCACTCGACGACCTCCTTGTCGCCTTCATAAGTAATGAGCTTTGGGGCTTCACTCTGTGTGATGTGTCCCCATAAACCCTTACTCCCCACTGCTGTCTTCACCAAACGAGACCACAAAAGGTAGTTACCCCCCTTGAGAGTAACCGGAACCACTGCCTTGTTGCTTTCCATTTCAGAATCACTCGGATGAAAGCTAAGCGGCTGATGTGTTCTTGAGTGTTCTTAGTACTCAAACCCAGATTATGATGAACCTGGCTCTGATACCATATAAGTTTTAGAGAATCTGAGTTTGATATAAGGAAAGAAAGAGATTAGAAAGAGTCTAGAGGTTATTTAGGACGAGTTTAGCTAAGAGTTTAGTGTATGATCATGATTGAGAGCCTTTGAGTCTAAGAGATTGTTTTAGTGTCAAGAACTGTCTGATTATCAATAATGAAGAGTTTACAAATATATAGGAGAAGATACAAGGGTTTTCCTAAAGGTAAAGTAAGCAAAGCATGTGAAGTCAAGGAAGAGCTAGGCGCCGGTTTCAAACTAAGCCAATGGGAGACTCCCCATGTGTGGGATGAATGGATAAGGTTGCTTTCCCTTTCCAGCTGCATACAGCCTGTCAAGCCGCGGTCTTATCCTTCTCTCAACGGTCTGATCAAGTGCTGGTAACTCTCCATAGTTACCATCACCCTTTTCACAAGTAACCATCCTGAATAGTGAAGAGTATTACCCAAGACTTGTACGGCCACTCCTCATGTACGGCCTGTACGGATTGTACGGACTAAGCCTCCTCAATCCCTTTCTTCCTAATGCTTCACCACTTCATACTCTCTCCTCACATACATTACTCAACACTTCATCTCATGATCTCATCTCAAAGTGATCTCATCTCAACATCTTCGTCGTTCCAAACAAACCAGGATGAATCACTTTGTGAGAAGCTTTAGTTGGATACATAAAGTGGTGGAGAATCACCAGGAAGTTGAATAAATCTCATAGGAGTTGGCATGAAGAAGTTATCCCACTTTCAAATAAGGTGATTCTAGTTTCCAGTTTGGAAATAGCACAGCTTCTTCGTCGTTCCAATCAAACCAGGATGAATCACTTTGTGAAAAAGCTTGATTTGGATACATAAAATGGTGGAGAATCACCAGGAAGTTGAAGAAATCTCATAGGAGTTGGGATGAAGAAGTTATCCCACTTTCAAATCAGGTGATTCCAGTTTCCCAGTTTGGGAATAGCACAGCTTCTTCGTCGTTCCAATCAAACCAGGATGAATCACTTTGTAAGAAGCTTGATTTGGATACATAATGTTGTGGAGAATCACCAAGAAGTTGAATAAATCTCATAGGAGTTGGCATGAAGAAGTTATCCCACTTTCAAATCAGGTGATTCCAGTTTCCCAGTTTGGGAATAGCACAGCTTCTTCGTCGTTCCAATCAAACCAGGATGAATCACTTTGTGAAAAGCTTGATTTGGATACATAAAGTGGTGGAGAATCACCAAGAAGTTGAATAAATCTCATAGGAGTTGGCAAGAAGAAGTTATCCCACTTTCAAATCAAGTGATTCTAGTTTCCCAGTTTGGGAATAGCACAGCTTCTTCGTCGTTCCAATCAAACCAGGATGAATCACTTTGTAAGAAGCTTGATTTGGATACATAAAGTGGTGGAGAATCACTAGGAATTTGAATAAATCTCATAGGAGTTGGCATGAAGAAGTTATCCCACTTTCAAATCAGGTGATTCCAGTTTCCCAGTTTGGGAATAGCACAGCTTCTTCGTCGTTCCAATCAAACCAGGATGAATCACTTTGTGAAAAGCTTTATTTGGATACATAAAGTGGTGGAGAATCACCAGGAAGTTGGATAAATCTCATAGGAGTTGGCATGAAGAAGTTATCCCACTTTCAAATGAGGTGAGTCCAGTTTCCCAGTTTGGGAATAGCACAGCTTCGTCGTCGTTACAAACAAACCAGGATGAATCACTTTGTGAAAAGCTTGATTTGGATACATAAAGTGGTGGAGAATCACCAGGAAGTTGAATAAATCTCATAGGAGCTGGCATGAAGAAGTTATCCCACTTTCAAATCAGGTGATTCTAGTTTCCCAGTTTGGAAATAGCACAGCTTCGTCGTCGTTACAATCAAACCAGGATGAATCACTTTGTAAGAAGCCTGATTTGGATACATAATGTTGTGGAGAATCACCAGAAAGTTGAATAAATCTCATAGGAGTTGGCAAGAAGAAGTTATCCCACTTCCAAATCAGGTTATTCCAGTTTCCCAGTTTGGGAATAGCACAACTTCTTCGTCGTTCCAATCAAACCAGGATGAATCACTTTGTGAGAAGCTTGATTTGGATACATAAAGTGGTGGAGAATAACCAGGAAGTTGAATAAATCTCATAGGAGTTGGGATGAAGAAATTATCCCACTTTCAAATCAGGTGAGTCTAGTTTCCCCGTTTGGGAATAGCACAGCTTCTTCGTCGTTCCAAACAAACCAGGATGAATCACTTTGTGAGAAGCTTTATTTGGATACATAAAGTGGTGGAGAATCACCAGGAAGTTGAATAAATCTCATAGGAGTTGGCATGAAGAAGTTATCCCACTTTCAAATCAGGTGATTCTAGTTTCCAGTTTGGAAATAGCACAGCTTCTTCGTCGTTCCAATCAAACCAGGATGAATCACTTTGTGAAAAAGCTTGATTTGGATACATAAAATGGTGGAGAATCACCAGGAAGTTGAAGAAATCTCATAGGAGTTTGGATGAAGAAGTTATCCCACTTTCAAATCAGGTGATTCCAGTTTCCCAGTTTGGGAATAGCACAGCTTCTTCGTCGTTCCAATCAAACCAGGATGAATCACTTTGTAAGAAGCTTGATTTGGATACATAATGTTGTGGAGAATCACCAGGAAGTTGAATAAATCTCATAGGAGTTGGCATGAAGAAGTTATCTCACTTTCAAATCAGGTGATTCCAGTTTCCCAGTTTGGGAATAGCACAGCTTCTTCGTCGTTCCAATCAAACCAGGATGAATCACTTTGTGAAAAGCTTGATTTGGATACATAAAGTGGTGGAGAATCACCAGGAAGTTGAATAAATCTCATAGGAGTTGGCAAGAAGAAGTTATCCCACTTTCAAATCAAGTGATTCTAGTTTCCCAGTTTGGGAATAGCACAGCTTCTTCGTCGTTCCAATCAAACCAGGATGAATCACTTTGTAAGAAGCTTGATTTGGATACATAAAGTGGTGGAGAATCACTAGGAATTTGAATAAATCTCATAGGAGTTGGCATGAAGAAGTTATCCCACTTTCAAATCAGGTGATTCCAGTTTCCCAGTTTGGGAATAGCACAGCTTCTTCGTCGTTCCAATCAAACCAGGATGAATCACTTTGTGAAAAGCTTTATTTGGATACATAAGTGGTGGAGAATCACCAGGAAGTTGAATAAATCTCATAGGAGTTGGCATGAAGAAGTTATCCCATTTTCAAATCAGGTGATTCCAGTTTCCCAGTTTGGGAATAGCACATCTTCTTCGTCGTTCCAATCAAACCAGGATGAATCACTTTGTAAGAAGCTTGATTTGGATACAAAATTTTGTCGAGAATAAACACTTTTGTGTTTTAGAGAATGATTCAAACAACCAGAGATACTTAGATTCAAAGATTAAAGAGATTAAGAGATTTTAGGGAGAGAATCAAGAGAGAGACTCAAAACTCCATTAATTATTAAAGATGAGGTTTACAACATACTTATATGAGAGAGACAATCAATTTCGAAATCAATCAGATAAGGTAGAGGTTCAGGGCATGTGTAGTCAAAGAGAGCCATCCAAAAGCAGCCAATGGGAGTCTTCACATGCTTGATCCCTTTGGCATCTTTTACTAGATGCTGTCTACTTTCCAGCCTGTCTCCAGCCTTATCCAGCCCTAAACCTTATCCAGACTGCTCCTCCCTTATCCATACAGCTCCTTGGTCGTGGCTTTACTCTCCAATGTGAGCCAAGGTAACTTTCCAAGCTTTAACTTAGTTACCACAGTAAAACCAAAGTTACTGTGGTAACTCCAAAGTTACCGTCTGTCTCAATCCTCATTCTCTATCAATGTAGTCACTCTTTATTACCTCATCTCAACACTCCCCCTCAAGCTTGACCATGTGGAACAAGTCAAGCTTGGAAACCATGAAGACCTCCCTCATTAAAAACCTCACCAAAGAAAACCCATTGGGATAAAACTTTGATGAGGGAAAAAGAGTGGAGACTCCATGGTTAAGGGGCTCAGCTCCTGGGAGTAAGATCAATGAGTCCAAGCCTTGATAGTATGGACTCCATTGTCTTCAATCTCGCTGCCTTAGTAAACACATCTGCAAGCTGATCTTCACTTCTTGTATAACATGGCAGAATCACTCCTAAGATTATCATCTGCCTCACCTTATGACAATCCACCTCTATGTGCTTTGTTCTCTCATGAAACACTGAGTTAGAGGCAATGTGGATAGCTGCTTGATTGTCACAATGCATAGTCATAGGAGTAGTCTGCTCAATCTCTAGATGCTTCAAGATCCCCTTGATCCACACCAACTCGTTTGTCAGCTTCAACATGGCTCTATACTCAGCTTCAGCACTTGAACAGGAGATAACCTTCTGCTTCTTACTCTTCCAAGTTACCAAGTTCCCTCCAATGAATGTACAATACCCAGTAGTTGATCTCCTGTCCACTCTATCTCCTGCCCAATCAGCATCACAATAACCAACCACTTCTGTACTGCCATTGCAGCCCATCCAAACTCCTTGTCCAGCCGTCCCACTTAAATACCTCAGTATCCTATCAACCATCTTCCAATGATGGACCTTTGGCGCCTGCATATGTTGACTCACTTGATTCACAGCGAAGCATATATCTGGCCTAGTAATTGTCAAGTAGATCAGCTTGCCAACCATCTTCCTGTATAGCTTAGGGTCCTCAAACAGCTGCTTCTCTTCAACCTCCCCCTCACGCAGAACCTTATATCCCTCCTCGAGGGGTGTCTTAGCTATCTTTCCTCCAAGCACATCAGTCTCCTTCAACATATCCATAGTATACTTCCTTTGAGACATAAAAAAAAACCCTCCTTTGATCTGCATATCTCAATGCCCAGAAAATACTTCATCTCTCCCAAATCCTTGATGTCAAACGCAGATTTGAGAAACTCCTTAGTAGCTTGAATCCCTGCCTTATCACTCCCTGTGATAATCAAATAATCCACATACACTAGAATCACAATGATCCCTGAAGGTCCTGTCAAGGTGAAGAGAGTGTGATCTAATTCAGACTTCCTAAAGCCTCTCCCATTGAGTGTTGTACTCAGCTTCCTGTACCAAGCTCTAGGTGATTGTTTCAGCCCATATATTGCCTTCTTCAATCTCAAAACATTCCCTGGCTTTACTAGATGCTCAAGACCAGGAGGAGGAAGCATGTATACCTCATCTTCTAGCTCACCTTGTAAGAAAGCATTCTTCACATCCATCTGCCACAAATCCCACTCCAAGTTTGTTGCAATGGACAACACAATCCGAACTGTATGTAGCTTAGCTACTGGTGCAAAGGTATCAATGTAATCCTCTCCATAGGTCTGTGTAAATCCTCTTGCAACCAATCTGGTCTTCTTCCTATCAATCTGTCCATTTGCTAGATACTTGATTGTGAAGATCCATCTACTAGATACAGCCCTCTTTCCCTTAGGCAGCTCACTCTCATACCATGTATCACTTTTTATCATAGCACCTGCTTCAGCTCCCACTGATTCTTTCCATTCCTTGTCTAAAATAGCTTCTTCATAAGTCCTTGGTACATAACTCTCATCCAGACTAATCATAAAGGCATAATGCTCCTCTGGAAACTCAGCAAAGGAACACACGGCTTGAGAAGGATGCTCCACAGCCTGGGCATTGTAGTACACTCTCGTGTTTACCCAGTTGGAAGGATCCCTCTTTATCCTTGTGCTCCTCCTCAAAGCTTGAACCTGATCTTCAGTTTGCACACTAGCCGGCTCCACTTGCTCTTCTTCTGAACTGGCCGGTCTGAGTTGTTCTTCTACACTAGACTGAACCTCATCCACTTCTCCACTAGACTGAACCTCATCCACTTCTCCACTAGACTGAACCTCATTGTTCTCAACTTCTTGTGATGTATCTTGATCATGAAGACCTGAATCCTCTTGGTTTTGCTCTTGCTCACCAGATTCAGTTCCATTCCCCCTCTCATGATCAAGAGGAGTTGTTCTTCCAGCTCCACCACTCTGATTGGAAGACTCTCTCCTTCCGGTTTCCTGATCCTGGGATAATCCTATCCCAAGCTTCTCTAACAACACTCTCAGTATTGTTGCCTTATCAGATGGAGCTTGAGACAAATCCTTCAGATTTTCCCACTCCTTTTCTTCATAATAACCTTTTGTTTCAACAAACTTCACTTCTCTAGATACCATCACTCTCCTTGCTTCAGGATCATAGCACTTGTACCCCTTCTGAGTGATAGAGTAACCAATGAACATAGCCTTAGTACTCTTTGCCTCCAGCTTGTTTCTCTGCTCTCCTGGAACCATGACATAGCACACACACCCAAAGACACGTAGATGATCAATGACAGGTTTACTCTTGTTCAATACCTCAAATGGAGACAGATTCTTCAATATCTTGGTTGGAACCCGGTTGATGAGATAGCAAGCAGTCTGCACAGCATCACTCCAAAAGCGTTTTGGGACATTTGCATGAAACATCATTGATCTAGCAACCTCCATCAAGTGCCTGTTCTTCCTCTCAGCTACCCCATTCTGCTGTGGTGTGTAAGGGCAGCTAGTCTGATGCACAATCCCATGCTTGGCTAGATGACTCTTGAAGGCATTGCTGATGTATTCACCTCCATTATCTGATCTCAGTACCTTCACAGTAGCATTGTATTGATTAGATACATATGCTTGGAAGTTCATAAATGCTTCTAGCACCCTATCTTTAGATGGAAGCAATGTAAGCCAAGTATACTTAGACTTCTCGTCAATGAATGTCACAAAGTACTTCTGGCTATCTCTAGACAAACAAGGAGCAGTCCACACATCTGAATGAACTAGATCAAAGCAATGCTCATAAGTAGTTTCTGATGTTGGAAAAACAGTCCTACAATGCTTCCCTAATATGCATGCTTCACACTCCAAGTGACTAAATGACATATTAGGAATTATCAATTCAATAGCACGAGCATGAGGATGTCCCAATCTAGCATGCCAAGTAATACTATCAATCTTCTCATAAGTACTACTCAAACACATAGAATCAAAGGGTTTAGAGATCTTAGCCAATTGGAGCTGATATAGATTATTCTTGCTGTCTCCTCTCCCAATGACCCTTCCAGTCTTCAAATCTTGGAACTCAACATCATCTGGCCTGAATACTACTTGACAGCCAAGATCAATTGTGGCTTTCCTCACAGATAGCAAATTTGAAGCAAACTGTGGCATGTAGAAGGCATCTGAGTCTTTATCAAATAGCTTGAGCTTTCCAACTCCTTCTATTGGAATCCTATCACCATTAGCTATCATCACACCCCCAGTGGCTTTCTTTACATCACTCATTAAGCTTCTATCACTAATCATGTGATGACTTGCTCCAGAATCAACAATGATGGGTTTGTTGGATGTGGATGCTTTGGCAGGAGCACCTTGTCTCCGGGTCGTAGCCAAAGCATACACATACTTGACAAACTCATCCCATTCCTCCTTTGTGACTCGCTCATCTGCTCCTTTGGTCTCTAGCTTCCTCATAACCCCACTGCTCTCTACAGATTCTCCCATGTAAGCTGAGTAGAAACACTCTCCTACTTGCATACTCTCCTTGATACCCTTCCTCCATAATCTGCTCATCATGACCCACATCTTAGAAAGTTTTCTCAACTTTCCCTTCTTGCAGCTTGTACCTCTCTTCCATCTACCTGGCTTCTTGTTTATCTCCCACACATCACAAATGTGTTCAACCAACTCACATATCTCTCCCATAAGAAAGCTAAAGATCACATCTTGCTTCCTCCTTCCTGTATGAGTTTTCACCATACCCAACTCTGATTCTACTTCTCTCAGCCTCCCCACAAGCTGATACAACTCGTCCTTCCTTTCTCTTAGACTATAGATCACGCCCTTGGCTTCATGACCCTCCAACCTTGCTGTCTGACCTTCTTCAGCAGCTACCTCCTTTAAAGGTTCTACCTTTACTTGAATCTCCTTCAAACTTGCTGTCTGATCTTTCTCAGCAGCTCTCACCTTTAAAGGCTCTTCCTTTACATGATTACTCCAAATCCCACAGCTTTCCAAAGCTGTCTCTACCCAATCTGACCAGATCCACTTGTTTTCTCTCCCTTTCTTCACTTGATAACTTGATCTTGTCTTCATCTCTCTGCTCACGTTTGAGTCCATCAGATGTCCTCAATAAAACCCAGCAAATGAAGAACAGAGCTCAAAACCACCAAGAACACTCAAGAACATCAAGAACAGCTCAAGAACACAAAACCAGATTTTTTAAGAACATGAATAACACACTTCCACCCTTTTAGTAACCTGGCTCTGATACCATATACACTTTTGTGTATTAGAGTGTGTTTAAGAACAATCAGATTGTTTTGTGTAAGATTAAAGAGATTAAGAGAATAAGTAGAGAGAGAATACTCAAAACTCCATTAATTAATTTAATGTCTCAGATACAAGTTATATATGAAGAGATAAGGATAATACAAAGAGGATTTCGAAATCATAAGCATGTGAAGTCAAGGGATAGGCTGTAAAGATGCTTCACATGCTTGGACAGGCTGTAAAGGTGCTTTACCTTTCCAGCTATGACCAGACCTTATCCAAACTACTCCTTCCTTATCCAGACTTCCTCTTGGGCGTGATCCACTCTCCAAAGGGATGCAAAGTAACTTCCTAAGCTTTTAACATAGTTACCACAGTCAAACCGAAGTTACTGTGGTGAAACTCCAAAGTTACTATCTGCCCCAATACTCTTCCTCTATCAATGTATCACCTCTTCTCAACAATAAGGGCAGCTAGTCTGATGGACAATCCCATGCTTGGCTAGATGATTCTTGAAGGCATTGCTGATGTATTCACCTCCATTATCTGATCTCAGTACCTTCACAGTAGCATTGTATTGATTAGATACATTTGCTTGGAAGTTCATAAATGCTTCTAGCACCCTATCTTTAGATGGAAGCAATGTAAGCCAAGTATACTTAGACTTCTCATCAATGAATGTCACAAAGTACTTCTGGCTATCTCTAGATAAACAAGGAGCCGTCCACACATCTGAATGAACTAGATCAAAGCAATGCTTATAAGTAGTTTCTGAAGTTGGAAACACAGTACTACAATGCTTTCCTAATATGCAAGCCTCACACTCTAAGTGATTAAATGACATATTAGGCATGATCAATTCAATTGCACGAGCATGAGGATGTCCCAATCTAGCATGCCAAGTCATACTATCACACCTGTCAACAGCACTACTTAAGCACACAGAATCAAGGAGTTTAGAATTCTTAGCCATTTGAAGATGGTATAGCTGATTCTTGCTGTCTCCTCTGCCAATAACTCTCCCAGTCTTCAAATCTTGAAACTCAACTCCATCAGGTCTGAATACTACTTGACAATCAAGATCAATGGTAGCTTTCTTCACAGATAACAGATTTGAAGTGAACCGGGGCATGTAGAAGGCAGTTGTGTCCTTCTCAAACAGCTTGAGCTTTCCCACTCCTTCTATTGGGATCATAGCACCATTAGCTATCATAACACTCCCTATTGCAGCCTTGATCTCACTTATAAGCTTCCTATCACTGATCATATGATGGCTTGCTCCAGAATCAATCACAATGGGTTTAAGAGCTCCGGATTGTACATCATGTTTCTTGCTTGCTGCTAAAGCTTGTACACGTTCCATGAACACCCTCCATTCCTTCCTGGTGATAGGATCATCAGCTCTATCTTCTTCCTCCTGCTCTCTTAGTCCCATTGTCTCATTTAGAGAACCACTTATGAGGGCTGAGTAAGAACACTCTCCCACAACTCTCTTCCTACCCTTTCCTATGTTGATATAAGCTTTGGATAGCATTCTACACCTCCTCCTCTTCCGGAAGCACTCACTCCTACTCCCGGTTAGCCTCCATGAGCCCTCACTCCTACTCATGGTTAGCTTCTGGAAGCTCTCACTCCTACTCCCAGTTGGCTTCCATGAGCTCTCACTCCTACTCATGGTTAGCCTCTCATCATCTCTTATTATCTCATACGCCCTTCTTATAAGCACACAGATCTCTTCCATTTCCGGAAGCTGTTCCCCTCTTAGAACCATCTCCACCAGCCACCCATATGATGACTCCATGCTCGCCAAGAGCTTCAAGACCATCTCTTGCTCTGGTGTAGCCTCCCCATCCACATGGGATCTCAACCCTTGTAGTTCAACCCACAAGTGTTGTAGCTTCCTCACATGGTTATTGAACACTTCTCTTCCTTGTTTAACTCCACTGATCACCTTCTTGACTTCATACACTCTCCTAAGATTGATCTTGTTCTCATAAACATCTTCAATCTTCTCAAGCAGTGTACTTTCTTCAAGACTAAAGCAATCTCCACTTGTTTCTCTTGCTGTCTGATCTTTCTCAGCAGCTTTACCCTTCAAAGACTCTTCCTTCTCATGGTTTCTCCAAACTCCACACCTTTTCAGAGTTGTTTTCATCTGTGAGAACCACCCCCACTCATTCCCTCTCTCTTTCTTCTCTTCACGCCTTGCTGTACCAGATTGAAGCAGCTCCATTTCCTTTAGCCTAAAGCAACAACCTTTAGCCTAGATCTTCCCCCAAATGCTTCTAATCTCACACGCCAAGCTTACCAACCATCTAGACCCCTCTTCTGATCTTGTCAAACACCTAAAGAGACTCCCTTGAAGCTGACTCCCCAAAAGAAACACCAACAGACACAAACTTGAACTTTAAAGGATCTAGCTTTTGGAAAATCTCAAGAACACTCAAGAACATTTAGAAAAACGAAATCACTCTCTCCTTTTCAAGCAACCTGGCTCTGATACCATAAACACTTTTGTGTTTTAGAGAATGATTCAAACAACCAGAGATACTTAGATTCAAAGATTAAAGAGATTAAGAGATTTTAGGGAGAGAATCAAGAGAGAGACTCAAAACTCCATTAATTATTAAAGATGAGGTTTACAACATACTTATATGAGAGAGACAATCAATTTCGAAATCAATCAGATAAGGTAGAGGTTCAGGGCATGTGTAGTCAAAGAGAGCCATCCAAAAGCAGCCAATGGGAGTCTTCACATGCTTGATCCCTTTGGCATCTTTTACTAGATGCTGTCTACTTTCCAGCCTGTCTCCAGCCTTATCCAGCCCTAAACCTTATCCAGACTGCTCCTCCCTTATCCATACAGCCCCTTGGTCGTGGCTTTACTCTCCAATGTGAGCCAAGGTAACTTTCCAAGCTTTAACTTAGTTACCACAGTAAAACCAAAGTTACTGTGGTAACTCCAAAGTTACTGTCTGTCTCAATCCTCATTCTCTATCAATGTAGTCACTCTTTATTACCTCATCTCAACAGAGAATCACCAGGAAGTTGAATAAATCTCATAGGAGTTGGCAAGAAGAAGTTATCCCACTTTCAAATCAGGTGATTCTAGTTTCCCAGTTTGGGAATAGCACAGCTTCTTCGTCGTTCCAATCAAACCAGGATGAATCACTTTGTGAGAAGCCTGATTTGGATACATAAAGTGGTGGAGAATCACCAGGAAGTTGAATAAATCTCATAGGAGTTGGCATGAAGAAGTTATCCCACTTTCAAATCAGGTGATTCCCGTTTCCCAGTTTGGGAATAGCACAGCTTCTTCGTCGTTCCAATCAAACCAGGATGAATATCTTTGTATGAAGCTTGATTTGGATACATAAAGTGGTGGAGAATCACCAGGAAGTTGAATAAATCTCATAGGAGTTGGCATGAAGAAGTTATTCCACTTTCAAATCAGGTGATTCCAGTTTCCCAGTTTGGGAATAGCACAGCTTCTTCGTCGTTCCAATCAAACCAGGATGAATCACTTTGTAAGAAGCTTGATTTGGATACATAATTTTGTCGAGAATCACCAGGAAGTTGAATAAATCTCATAGGAGTTGGCAAGAAGAAGTTATCCCACTTTCAAATCAGGTGATTCCAGTTTCCCAGTTTGGGAATAGCACAGCTTCTTCGTCGTTCCAATCAAACCAGGATGAATCACTTTGTGAGAAGCTTGATTTGGACACATAAAGTGGTGGAGAATCACCAGGAAGTTGAATAAATCTCATAGGAGTTGGCATGAAGAAGTTATTCCACTTTCAAATCAAGTGATTCTAGTTTCCCAGTTTGGGAATAGCACAACTTCTTCGTCGTTCCAATCAAACCAGGATGAATCACTTTGTGATAAGCTTGATTTGGATACATAAAGTGGTGGAGAATCACCAGGAAGTTGAATAAATCTCATAGGAGTTGGCATGAAGAAGTTATCCCACTTTCAAATCAGGTGATTCCCGTTTCCCAGTTTGGGAATAGCACAGCTTCTTCGTCGTTCCAATCAAACCAGGATGAATATCTTTGTATGAAGCTTGATTTGGATACATAAAGTGGTGGAGAATCACCAGGAAGTTGAATAAATCTCATAGGAGTTGGCATGAAGAAGTTATCCCACTTTCAAATCAGGTGATTCCAGTTTCCCAGTTTGGGAATAGCACAGCTTCTTCGTCGTTCCAATCAAACCAGGATGAATCACTTTGTAAGAAGCTTGATTTGGATACATAATTTTGTCGAGAATCACCAGGAAGTTGACTAAATCTCATAGGAGTTAGCAAGAAGAAGTTATCCCACTTTCAAATCAGGTGATTCCAGTTTCCCAGTTTGGGAATAGCACAGCTTCTTCGTCGTTCCAATCAAACCAGGATGAATCACTTTGTGAGAAGCTTGATTTGGACACATAAAGTGGTGGAGAATCACCAGGAAGTTGAATGAATCTCATAGGAGTTGGCATGAAGAAGTTATCCCACTTTCAAATCAGGTGATTCCAGTTTCCCAGTTTGGGAATAGCACAGCTTCTTTGTCGTTCGTTCCAATCAAACCAGGATGAATCACTTTGTGAAAAGCTTGATTTGGATACATAAAGTGGTCGAGAATCACTAGGAATTTGAATAAATCTCATAGGAGTTGGCATGACGAAGTTATCCCACTTTCAAATCAGGTGATTCCAGTTTCCCAGTTTGGGAATAGCACAACTTCTTCGTCGTTCCAATCAAACCAGGATGAATCACTTTGTAAGAAGCCTGATTTGGATACATAATGTTGTGGAGAATCGCCAGGAAGTTGAATAAATCTCATAGGAGTTGGCAAGAAGAAGTTATCCCACTTTCAAATCAGGTGATTCCCGTTTCCCAGTTTGGGAATAGCACAGCTTTTTCGTCGTTCCAATCAAACCAGGATGAATCTCTTTGTATGAAGCTTGATTTGGATACATAAAGTGGTGGAGAATCACCAGGAAGTTGAATAAATCTCATAGGAGTTGGGATGAAGAAGTTATCCCACTTTCAAATCAGGTGATTCCAGTTTCCCAGTTTGGGAATAGCACAGCTTCTTCGTCGTTCCAATCAAACCAGGATGAATCACTTTGTAAGAAGCTTGATTTGGATACATAATTTTGTCGAGAATCACCAGGAAGTTGAATAAATCTCATAGGAGTTGGCATGAAGAAGTTATCCCACTTTCAAATCAGGTGATTCCAGTTTCCCAGTTTGGGAATAGCACAGCTTCTTCGTTGTTCCAATCAAACCAGGATGAATCACTTTGTGAGAAACTTGATTTGGACACATAAAGTAGTGGAGACTCACCAGGAAGTTGAATAAATCTCATAGGAGTTGGCATGAAGAAGTTATCCCACTTTCAAATCAGGTGATTCCAGTTTCCCAGTTTGGGAATAGCACAGCTTCTTCGTCGTTCCAATCAAACCAGGATGAATCACTTTGTGAAAAGCTTGATTTGGATATATAAAGTGGTGGAGAATCACTAGGAATTTGAATAAATCTCATAGGAGTTGGCATGAAGAAGTTATCCCACTTTCAAATAAGGTGATTCCAGTTTTACAGTTTGGGAATAGCACAGCTTCTTTGTCGTTCCAATCAAACCAGGATGAATCACTTTGTAAGAAGCTTGATTTGGATACATAATTTTGTCGAGAATCACCAGGAAGTTGAATAAATCTCATAGGAGTTGGCATGAAGAAGTTATCCCACTTTCAAATCAGGTGATTCCAGTTTCCCAGTTTGGGAATAACACAGCTTCTTCGTCGTTCCAATCAAACCAGGATGAATCACTTTGTGAGAAGCTTGATTTGGACACATATAGTGGTGGAGAATCGCCAGGAAGTTGAATAAATCTCATAGGAGTTGGCATGAAGAAGTTATCCCACTTTCAAATCAGGTGATTCCAGTTTCCCAGTTTGGGAATAGCACAGCTTCTTTGTCGTTCCAATCAAACCAGGATGAATCACTTTGTGAAAAGCTTGATTTGGATACATAAAGTGGTGGAGAATCACTAGGAATTTGAATAAATCTCATAGGAGTTGGCATGACGAAGTTATCCCACTTTCAAATCAGGTGATTCCAGTTTCCCAGTTTGGGAATAGCACAACTTCTTCGTCGTTCCAATCAAACCAGGATGAATCACTTTGTAAGAAGCTTGATTTGGATACATAATGTTGTGGAGAATCACCAGGAAGTTGAATAAATCTCATAGGAGTTGGCATGAAGAAGTTATCCCACTTTCAAATCAGGTGATTCCCGTTTCCTAGTTTGGGAATAGCACAGCTTCTTCGTCGTTCCAATCAAACCAGGATGAATCTCTTTGTAGAAGCTTGATTTGGATACATAAAGTGGTGGAGAATCACCAGGAAGTTGAATAAATCTCATAGGAGTTGGCATGAAGAAGTTATCCCACTTTCAAATCAGGTGATTCCAGTTTCCCCGTTTGGGAATAGCACAGCTTCTTCGTCGTTCCAATCAAACCAGGATGAATCACTTTGTGAGAAGCTTGATTTGGATACATAAAGTGGTGGAGAATCACCAGGAAGTTGAATAAATCTCATAGGAGTTGGCATGAAGAAGTTATTCCACTTTCAAATCAGGTGATTCTAGTTTCCCAGTTTGGGAATAGCACAACTTCTTCGTCGTTCCAATCAAACCAGGATGAATCACTTTGTGATAAGCTTGATTTGGATACATAAAGTGGTGGAGAATCACCAGGAAGTTGAATAAATCTCATAGGAGTTGGCATGAAGAAGTTATCCCACTTTCAAATCAGGTGATTCCCGTTTCCCAGTTTGGGAATAGCACAGCTTCTTCGTCGTTCCAATCAAACCAGGATGAATATCTTTGTATGAAGCTTGATTTGGATACATAAAGTGGTGGAGAATCACCAGGAAGTTGAATAAATCTCATAGGAGTTGGCATGAAGAAGTTATCCCACTTTCAAATCAGGTGATTCCAGTTTCCCAGTTTGGGAATAGCACAGCTTCTTCGTCGTTCCAATCAAACCAGGATGAATCACTTTGTAAGAAGCTTGATTTGGATACATAATTTTGTCGAGAATCACCAGGAAGTTGAATAAATCTCATAGGAGTTAGCAAGAAGAAGTTATCCCACTTTCAAATCAGGTGATTCCAGTTTCCCAGTTTGGGAATAGCACAGCTTCTTCGTCGTTCCAATCAAACCAGGATGAATCACTTTGTGAGAAGCTTGATTTGGACACATAAAGTGGTGGAGAATCACCAGGAAGTTGAATGAATCTCATAGGAGTTGGCATGAAGAAGTTATCCCACTTTCAAATCAGGTGATTCCAGTTTCCCAGTTTGGGAATAGCACAGCTTCTTTGTCGTTCCAATCAAACCAGGATGAATCACTTTGTGAAAAGCTTGATTTGGATACATAAAGTGGTCGAGAATCACTAGGAATTTGAATAAATCTCATAGGAGTTGGCATGAAGAAGTTATCCCACTTTCAAATCAGGTGATTCCAGTTTCCCAGTTTGGGAATAGCACAACTTCTTCGTCGTTCCAATCAAACCAGGATGAATCACTTTGTAAGAAGCTTGATTTGGATACATAATGTTGTGGAGAATCACCAGGAAGTTGAATAAATCTCATAGGAGTTGGCAAGAAGAAGTTATCCCACTTTCAAATCAGGTGATTCCAGTTTCCCAGTTTGGGAATAGCACAGCTTTTTCGTCGTTCCAATCAAACCAGGATGAATCTCTTTGTATGAAGCTTGATTTGTATACATAAAGTGGTGGAGAATCACCAGGAAGTTGAATAAATCTCATAGGAGTTGGGATGAAGAAGTTATCCCACTTTCAAATCAGGTGATTCCAGTTTCCCAGTTTGGGAATAGCACAGCTTCTTCGTCGTTCCAATCAAACCAGGATGAATCACTTTGTAAGAAGCTTGATTTGGATACATAATTTTGTGGAGAATCACCAGGAAGTTGAATAAATCTCATAGGAGTTGGCATGAAGAAGTTATCCCACTTTCAAATCAGGTGATTCCAGTTTCCCAGTTTGGGAATAGCACAGCTTCTTCGTCGTTCCAATCAAACCAGGATGAATCACTTTGTGAGAAACTTGATTTGGATACATAAAGTGGTGGAGAATCACCAGGAAGTTGAATAAATCTCATAGGAGTTGGCATGAAGAAGTTATCCCACTTTCAAATCAGGTGATTCCAGTTTCCCAGTTTGGGAATAGCACAGCTTCTTCGTCGTTCCAATCAAACCAGGATGAATCACTTTGTGAAAAGCTTGATTTGGATATATAAAGTGGTGGAGAATCACCAGGAATTTGAATAAATCTCATAGGAGTTGGCATGAAGAAGTTATCCCACTTTCAAATCAGGTGATTCCAGTTTTCCAGTTTGGGAATAGCACAGCTTCTTTGTCGTTCCAATCAAACCAGGATGAATCACTTTGTAAGAAGCTTGATTTGGATACATAATTTTGTCGAGAATCACCAGGAAGTTGAATAAATCTCATAGGAGTTGGCAAGAAGAAGTTATCCCACTTTCAAATCAGGTGATTCCAGTTTCCCAGTTTGGGAATAACACAGCTTCTTCGTCGTTCCAATCAAACCAGGATGAATCACTTTGTGAGAAGCTTGATTTGGATACATATAGTGGTGGAGAATCGCCAGGAAGTTGAATAAATCTCATAGGAGTTGGCATGAAGAAGTTATCCCACTTTCAAATCAGGTGATTCCAGTTTCCCAGTTTGGGAATAGCACAGCTTCTTTGTCGTTCCAATCAAACCAGGATGAATCACTTTGTGAAAAGCTTGATTTGGATACATAAAGTGGTGGAGAATCACTAGGAATTTGAATAAATCTCATAGGAGTTGGCATGAAGAAGTTATCCCACTTTCAAATCAGGTGATTCCAGTTTCCCAGTTTGGGAATAGCACAACTTCTTCGTCGTTCCAATCAAACCAGGATGAATCACTTTGTAAGAAGCCCGATTTGGATACATAATGTTGTGGAGAATCACCAGGAAGTTGAATAAATCTCATAGGAGTTGGCAAGAAGAAGTTATCCCACTTTCAAATCAGGTGATTCCCGTTTCCTAGTTTGGGAATAGCACAGCTTCTTCGTCGTTCCAATCGAACCAGGATGAATCTCTTTGTATGAAGCTTGATTTGGATACATAAAGTGGTGGAGAATCACCAGGAAGTTGAATAAATCTCATAGGAGTTGGCATGAAGAAGTTATCCCACTTTCAAATCAGGTGATTCCAGTTTCCCCGTTTGGGAATAGCACAGCTTCTTCGTCGTTCCAAACAAACCAGGATGAATCACTTTGTGAGAAGCTTTATTTGGATAAATAAAGTGGTGGAGAATCACCAGGAAGTTGAATAAATCTCATAGGAGTTGGCATGAAGAAGTTATCCCACTTTCAAATCAGGTGATTCTAGTTTCCAGTTTGGGAATAGCACAGCTTCTTCGTCGTTCCAATCAAACCAGGATGAATCAATTTGTGAAAAAGCTTGATTTGGATACATAAAATGGTGGAGAATCACCAGGAAGTTGAATAAATCTCATAGGAGTTGGGATGAAGAAGTTATCCCACTTTCAAATCAGGTGATTCCAGTTTCTCAGTTTGGGAATAGCACAGCTTCTTCGTCGTTCCAATCAAACCAGGATGAATCACTTTGTAAGAAGCTTGATTTGGATACATAATGTTGTGGAGAATCACCAGGAAGGTTAATAAATCTCATAGGAGTTGGCAAGAAGAAGTTATCCTACTTTCAAATCAGGTGATTCCAGTTTCCCAGTTTGGGAATAGCACAGCTTCTTAGTCGTTCCATTCAAACCTGGATGAATCTCTTTGTAAGAAGCTTGATTTGGATACATAAAGTGGTGGAGAATCACCAGGAAGTTGAATAAATCTCATAGGAGTTGGCATGAAGAAGTTATCCCACTTTCAAATCAGGTGAGTCCAGTTTCCCAGTTTGGGAATAACACAGCTTCGTCGTCGTTACAAACAAACCAGGATGAATCACTTTGTGAAAAGCTTGATTTGGATACATAAAGTGGTGGAGAATCACCAGGAAGTTTAATAATGTTGAGATGAGTTGAGACATTTGAGGTAAAGACACAAAGGAGTTGAGAACATAAGGAGAGCAAGGAGTTAAGGGAGGAATGGGCTGATAGGGATGGTACGGACGGAGAGGCCGTACCAGGCCGTACAAGTGAGCGTCCGTACAAGGTGAAAGCGGCCAAGTAACTATCCGGGTAACTCTTATGTACTGTGGTGAAGTTACACTCGGCCAAGGCCTTATCCGAACGTTGAGAGGATAAGGGAGGCGCGGCTTGACAGCTAGGATAGGCTGGCAAGGGCTGGAAAGGAAGAGCATCTGGTCTTGGATAAGGAAGATGCTCCAAACGTGTGAGGACACTCATTGGCCGATTCAAACTAAAGCACCAGCTCATCTTTGACTCTACATGCTTGCTTATCCTTATGATTTCGAAAACCTAATGTGTATGGACATATATATATTGTGAGCTCATCATTAATAAAGATTTTAGACAGTTCTAAACAATCTCCCTCTTTACTCATTTCATTATGATTCTCCATTAGTCTCTAAGCTGTCTCTTAATCTCTTATTCTCCTTCTATAATCCTTTCTAAACTCAGATAATCATTTACATCCTTAAATCTCATATGGTATCAGAGCCAGGTTGATTAAAATCTGAGTTTGTGAGTGATTCTCTTAAGGATTCAAGTTTGAAACTTTAAGAGAACAAGTGAGTGTGTTTGAGAGTTTCTTGAGAGTTCAAAAGCTCAAGGTATTTTGCGTGTGTCTTGGTGATCCGTGGTGTGAGTTTATAAGGATTCACTCAAGGTGTGTGTGTAAGAAAGTGTTTAGGAGAGTTTATGTGAACAGATTTAAGACTTAGGAGTATGGGGGAGAGATTTAGAGTATGAAAGAGACTAGGTAACCAGATTAAAGAAACTGAGAGACTTGGAGAATAGATTAGAGACTTAGTATCAAGAACAGACTTTCATAGAACATGAAGGAGAAGGGTTTCCCCCCTTACTCACTTAAGGCTTACAATTCGCCCTAATGGGGTCTTTATATAGAAACAGGTTACAAACTCATGAAACCCTAAAGTAATAGATAAGACATGAAGGGTGGAGATGCTCTGATTTGAATTGGACGATCTTGATTCAGTCTTGTGGTCTTTGCAGCTTGTTGTTGTCGCCTGATTGGATGTGGGAAGGCAAGGCTAGAAATGCTCCACACAGCCTTATGTATCTGCCCTCTTCTTTGGCCAGATACTTGGTCAAGCCTTGCTCTTCCTTTACAGCTCTTTACAGCCTGTCCTTAGACCACTACAACCAATCCCATAACCCACAGACTGGCGCCAACTCTTATTTGAATCTTCTTGCCTCCAAAGCATCTTCTTGTTCCATTTGATGCTTCTCACCATCCCGGACTTTGCACATTCATATTAGAGCTTCTCCTTGGCTGTACGGACTTGCCATAACCGTACACCAATGCCCTATATTTGCACAGCCCTCAAATAGCTTCAAATGGCCGAGTACATAAGTTTTGAGTCGATCATGTCCGTACGGGCCGTACCATCCGTACGGCCGTCCGTACCGGCCTCGCCCTAACTTTGCACGTTCAACCATTCACCTCCATACTTCTTCCATGTCTTCTTAAGATCAGTCTAAGCCCTTCTTGAACTTAACTTCACCAATGATAGATACTTCAAGACTCTCCTGAAGCTTTGTAAAACTCTTCCGGAGATCACCTGAAGCTTGCCCTATTTATGCACAAGCTCCATTATTCTCTTCAGTTCAACACTCCCCCTCAAGCTTGACTTAGGAGATCCTAAGCCAAGCTTGGAACTCTGAAGAGTCTCCCTCATTAAAAACCTTACAAGGAAAACCCATTGGGACAAAACCTTGCAAGGGAAAAAGAGTAGAGCTCTCCAAAGCCTAGGGATTGGCCAGTGAGCTCTTGTGCCTTAGAACCAGTGTGGTTGGACACAAGAAGCTCTGGATCACGGCCTACTAGGTGCAGCAACTCTTCACAGCTTTGCGCACACTTCATACTTCAGCTTCACCTCTCCATGGAACCGGTTTGAAGTCTCCCCCTCTCAACTGACTTCACAGCCATCCTAGAGGAGCTAGGACACAACCAGATCATCTTCAAAACACCAGTGAGGCTGATCAACACTTCACACACGGCTTGCCCTCTTTATAGAACTGGTTTGGATCTCCCCTTCTCAACAGACTTCACAGCCACCTTAGAGAAGCTAGGAAATGACCAGGAACACCTTTAGTGAGGCTCAAGCAATGGTACCTGATACATTATCCCAAAGGTGCATCAGTACCTATCAAAACAAGACACAATCCCATAATTCAATCAAGATCATCTTAAGTATCTTTTCAAGCACAAGCAATGAATAAGATGAATGAAAAAGATTGAAGAAAGAGTTTAAAAGTCTAAGGGAACTTCCCTTGTGTTTTTGTGAGTTTCCTAACTCGGCCAATGCACCATCTTCATGGCATCATCAACTTCTTGGAAAGGCAGAATGGATTCATCAGCTTCTCCTCAATCACCTCTCATTGAAGCCGCATTGATGGAGAGCCTTCTTCCTCACTCGCCAAGACTGCTCTGAACAGCCTCTTACCTAGACACGCCACTGACTTGGTCCGGTTGATGATCCTTTGTAGAAGCCTTTGCAAAGACTTGTTACTGACCATGGATCATATGCATTAAGACTCCCTCTCAAGCTTAGAACCGAGACTAGAAGGAGCTAAGCTTGTGATGATCCTATGCATCTCCATGGTCTAATAACTATCATCTTTTATGATAGCTTTCTGCTTGTGAGTTTACTCTCTTCCTTAACCAGGAACTAGGGTGTTTGAATCACCATAGAGAGTCTCACAAGACACACCTCTCATTGCATAATGACCCATGCTACACTTCCTGTAGACTAAGGACTAGATATGTCCAATGGTATTATGCAATGGCCATCTCTCATTGCATATTCTATCACACTACACTTCCTGTAGTTTATGGACTAACATGTCCTAGTGATGATATGTAATGGCACAAGACCTTTGTCTTTACATTCTTGGTTGTTGGCGAGTTACATGTATCACCTTCCTTGTGTACCTAACACCACCACAACTCAATGCAAGATCAGATCATCCCATTGGGATCAAACCAAGATCATCCATCCTGTTTGATCACCAATGCCACAATACTACATGATACTTGAAACAAGCTAGACAATCAAGACAAGAATATGCAAAGACAATGCTTTCAACAATACACTGATCCGTTTAGGTTCAATTCAGTTTTTTTTTTTTTTTTTTTTTAAATGCAACAATAGATGAATGCATTAGATTTCACACTAACCATATGAATGAACCAGATTCAATCCAAATGAACACAATTCAAATGAACACAAGACTAGATGATACTTATGCAATCAAGGCAATGAGCGTGACTCAATTCATGTTATGCTTACTAGTTTTATCACAGCCAATGATTCAAGTAGCTTAGACATACTTCTAAATGCTTATAAGACATCACTGATGGATTTAACTATGGCATAGCAACACTCAGAACTGGACTGAGTCAAGACAAGTAGATTTCAATCTCTAACAATAACAACCTAGGTGATTATGATTATCAAGTTCTCTAAATGCAATGCAAGTTTACATCAGTACATTTGAAATTTAGGCTCATTTTTAAATGCATTACTACATGAATGCACAATCTTAAATCATTAGCTATATGAATGCAACAGATTCAATCCATGATTAATATTTAAAGTTATGCACAACAGTTTCAATCAGAACCAATGATGCAAGCAACTTAGACAATTTCTAATTGATGCAAGACTTTCATTGATGGATTAAACATCGACAATAGCATCAGATAACACTAGGATTGAATTTAGACAGTATGAGATATGCTTATGTATGCAAAATAACTTATCAATCATGATGCAAGTAGCAGAGACATTCTACTCAATTCTACAACACATTCATGATGATTCAAGTTTATGACCACACTCAAGACAATGCAATAACAACACAATTTCAGTGCAATTAGCCTAGACATTCTACTAGAAGCTATAAACTCTTAATGAAATTAGAGAAAGCACATAGTATAATCAGGAGATAAACCTATCAAGACATATTAAGATAGATGAGATTAGGTTTACTCCCTTGTTTAAGATGGTGAGGAGTGGTCTCTTCATTTGCCACTTAAGTCCTCACTTGCTAAGCTTAACAGCTTCTCCTTTTAATCACACAGGCTTACTAACAACCTTGTGGGAACACCTCCATCTTCTTCAGACTTGATGCTTACTTCCCCACTTAACCACCATTGCACTGAGGAGATACCTCAGCTTACTCTCCAAGTACTTCTTATTAGAAGCTCATTGAGTGGCTTTCTTCTTCCCTCCACTTCGGCTGCATCAACACATGATCAGCTTGCAATGGCCTTGAGGAACCAGGTCATTGAGCTTAGAGGATCTTCTGGTAGCTCACTTGAGTCCACACCTCAAGCTTGACTGAGTGTAGGTGCAAGCTTGAAGTGAGTCTCAATGAGACTTCAAACCGGAGCGCATCACTACCTACAGCTGCGCTTAACCCAACCGATCTGCCATTGCCTTCAGCTCCAATGCCTTCAGGTCATCAGTCTCCCCAAGACTTAGGTGATGACCTTTACTTATGTGTCTCCATGAACCAGGAGCTCATCACTATTACTAGCTGTGCTATCTCAACCGGCCATACACACAAGTTTTTCTCCATTGCTTTAACAATGGCAAAGTCCTCCTCTTCTACTTGGATGGATGGTGAGCAAAGAACACTTCTTGTGAACCTGAAACACCACTCAAACTACAGCAAAGATAAGACACAATTGCATTGGGATCAATCCTTGACTTCATCAAGTTTGATCACCAATGTCTCAAGCTTTATAACATTAGATAGAGTCAAGACAATGTCAAGTTCTTATCTATGCAAGCAACCATTTTCTAAATACTAAGCAAGACCTTATCAGGTTTAAGTCAAAGTCTTTAGGCAATTTTAATCATTCCTTAATATGCAACTTAGACTTCAATCTAAATGCAACTAGGCAGTATGCATTAATCTTACTCAGTTTCTAACTCATGAAGGCAAGCATGATTAGATAATATAATCTATCACCTTAACATGACATGTTTATTTAGAACTGACATTAAGCATTTAACCATTTTCAATAGTATTGATGTCAAATCTTGATTAACAACTTATCAAGTTTGATTCCTCCTATCACAAGCAATGCAACAGATAGACACAAGGCATTATCAAGTTCTATTCTTTGCAAGCTAACTCTCTAAGTACAAGCAGGATCCTAACAGATTCAAGACAAGTTACTTAGGCACTCTTAAAAGCTTCTTTACTCAGCACTTAGACATGAATCTAATGCTTCAATATCAGACAGCCATTTGACATTATGCCCTAACCTTAACCAGTTTCAATTCATGAATGCAACAATATAATTCATCACACATTCATTTATAACTTAGGCTAAGCATTTCTATCATCACTTAACATCAGACAATGCATTACTTTCAATCTGTTTTCAGTTCATGAGCTTCAAACAATACCATTTCACATTTTAGCAAACTCATTACTTAACAGGAGCAATCACACATTATCCTCAGGTTTTTCAATCAATACACATCACAACAACCAGGCACAGTCACAAGTTCATTTTTAAGAGAGATAGGAGTAGCTTACAAACAAGGAACTAGTGCTAGTTCCTTGAGCCTCCTTTGTGTTGAGATGAGATCACTTTGAGATGAGATCATGAGATGAAGTGTTGAGTAATGTATGTGAGGAGAGAGTATGAAGTGGTGAAGCATTAGGAAGAAAGGGATTGAGGAGGCTTAGTCCGTACAATCCGTACAGGCCGTACATGAGGAGTGGCCGTACAAGTCTTGGGTAATACTCTTCACTATTCAGGATGGTTACTTGTGAAAAGGGTGATGGTAACTATGGAGAGTTACCAGCACTTGATCAGACCGTTGAGAGAAGGATAAGACCGCGGCTTGACAGGCTGTATGCAGCTGGAAAGGGAAAGCAACCTTATCCATTCATCCCACACATGTGGAGTCTCCCATTGGCTTAGTTTGAAACCGGCGCCTAGCTCTTCCTTGACTTCACATGCTTTGCTTACTTTACCTTTAGGAAAACCCTTGTATCTTCTCTCTATATATTTGTAAACTCTTCATTAATGATAATCAGACAGTTCTTGACACTAAAACAATCTCTTAGACTCAAAGGCTCTCAATCATGATCATACACTAAACTCTTAGCTAAACTCGTCCTAAATAACCTCTAGACTCTTTCTAATCTCTTTCTTTCCTATATCAAACTCAGATTCTCTAAAACTTATATGGTATCAGAGCCAGGTTCATCATAATCTGGTTTGAGTACTAAGAACACTCAAGAACACATCAGCCGCTTGCTTTCATCCGAGTGATTCTGAAATGGAAAGCAACAAGGCAGTGGTTCCGGTTACTCCAAAGGGGGTAACTACCTTTTGTGGTCTCGTTTGGTGAAGACAGCAGTGGGGAGTAAGGGTTTATGGGACACATCACACAGAGTGAAGCCCCAAAGCTCATTACTTATGAAGGCGACAAGGAGGTCGTCGAGTGCGATGAGAGAAGTGGGAGCAAGATGATCAGCTGGTGATGTCCATACTCCAACGGTCTCTCTTGAGTGTCTATCCCTAGGCATACAGCTACTGTGAGACAGCAAGGATCTTTGGGACACGCTAAAGAAGGTTATGGTAACATCTCAAACTTGAGCCGTGTGTTTGAAGTGAAACGTGCTATCAACAGCTTGACACAGAGGACATGGAGTTTACTAAACACCTTGGGAGGTTCAGAGCCTTTGTGGTCTGAACTGGAGATGCTGAGGCCAGGCACAACCAACCTAGATGAGCGGCTGAGAGACGTGAGCAGGACAGGTGTTTTGGGTTGCTACTCATGTTGAATCCAAGCTACAACAGCCTCATCAAACACATCCTGAGGTCCGGGAAGTTACCTGACCTTGAGACGTGTGTGCACAAGTTCAGAAGGAGGAAGGTTCTATTGGTCTCTTTGGAGGGAAAGGAGAGATCACACTTGCAAACCAAGCTGAGGTTCCGCAAGCAAACCGTGCAAGCTCTAACCAGTATGATGCAAAGAAGTTCACGGGAATTGTGATCATTGCAAGAGACAAGTCACAAGAAGAACCAGTGCTGGATCTTGCATCCTCATCTGAAGCCGGCCAAGTTCTCAAGAGAAAAGATGGGAGAGCCAATGTCTCGTATGCTGGAAGTGAGCCGGAAGTTCAATGTTGCTGGGAGCTCAGGCCAAGCTGGAGAGGGCGGGACCCGTGAGCCTGGAGATAGCAAGGCCCTGGTGACTTACCACACCTCAGCCAAGCCTTCAAACAACCGTGAGAACGAGTACCTAAGGAGATCAGACATTGACTCCCTCATCAAAATGCTAAAGGAGAATGGTAACACACTTGGTACTCTTGGTTACTCCTTTGGTGCATCATATGAACCGTGTAGTATTGCTAGAGAACCTGATCTTCAAGCATTGCTTATAAACCTACTAGCATACTAGGACAGTCTCATATTGCACACAATCTGTTTAAACCATTGGTAGTTGATTCAGGAGCTTCTCATCATATGATTAGTGATACTAGTTTGATTAGAGACATTGAACCTACAAATGACATGTCATGATTGCAAATGGAGATAAAATCCCAATTAGAGGAATTGGCAAGCTAAATGTTTTGATAAAGACTCTAAAGCATTTTATATGCCTGACTTCACCTCAAATCTATTATCTGTAAAGAAGTGTACTACAGATCTTAATTGAATGTTATATTTAGTCCCTAATGATGTGAAGTTTCAGGATATTGAGAGCAGCCAATTGATTGGAAAAGGAGTTACCAAGGGAGATTTATATTTACTTGAAGAACTACTCCTGTTTCTGATTACTTATGCTCATTTACTTCTGCTTCTATGATGAAAAAATGCATTGTGGCATGCTAGACTAGGTCATCCCCATGTTAGGGCTTTAAACTTAATGTTACCAGGTGGTGGTTTTGAAAATAAGGATTGTGAAGCTTGCATTTTAGGCAAGCATTGTAAAACTGTGTTTCCCATTTCATCTACTGTCTATGACAACTGCTTTGATCTAATTAACTCTGATGTTTGACTGCTCCTGCTTGTCTAGGGATAGTTTTAAATACTTTGTCACATTCATAGATGAAAAATCGAAATACACCTGGATAACACTTATTCAACCCAAAGATAGGGTGCTTGAAGCTTTTTAAGAATTTTCATAACTATGTGACTAACCATTACAATGCCAAGATTAAAAATTTTGAGATCAGATAATGGTGGGGAATACACTGGTCAAGCCTTCAAGCACATCTAGCACAACATGGATACTACACCAAACGAGTTGTCCTATACTCCTCAGCA